>NC_084533.1:5825537-6103037 GCF_024500275.1 Phycodurus eques | reverse complement strand
ATACAAGATGTACTAGTGGATCAGCTCTTGTCGCAGATGTTACGTGTGCTTCGCGGTGCCACTGGGACCACAACCAGGGCCACGACAAGCAGCAAGCTCAATGCGAAAATACAAAAGACCAGTCCAACAAATACGACACAGCCTGATCTGATGAGCAAAAATGTTGCAGCAACGCAAGAGTAGCAATAGAGGATGTCCGCTCCAGAGGTGGGTAGAGTAGCTAAATATTGTACAAGTAAGAGGACTTTTACTTGACAATATGTGACCCAAGTGAAAAGTAGTCCTCCAAAAAATTACTTGTGTAAGAGTAAAAGTACACAGTAAAATAATTACTCAAGTACTGAGTAAATAGTGAGTAACTTCTGATTTTTTTAACAACAGCATGAACAATAACAAAAAAATGTGAATGTGCAAATTCTGATGTTGCTGTGTGTGTGTGTATATGCACAGTCAAAACTACAAAAAAACATCTGCAATTTAATGCAAGGTGTTTTTTTCAAGTTATAAGTGAACTGAAATGTCCACGTTTGGGCATACAGTGCCAGGCAAATCCTACAATACATGAAAGTTGTTGTTTTTGTTCGTCTAAATGTTAACATGAATTGCACGCCGTTGCCTTCATGGTAACGACGACCATCCCAACATGGCCGCCACATAGGCACGACAATTAGCCAGGCTGGCCTATCTAGTGTTAATACCTATACCCAGGAAGCCCAATGAAAGACGACATGTGAGGTTATGTGACTTTCTTATGTTGTTTGATTGGTGAACTAGACTTAAATGTCACTAGCGCTTAAACTGGATTGGCGCAAACTGCACCCAATGCTGTAGTCAAAGTCATAGTCTCGCTCACGAAATAGTTGATAAATAAGCAATAACTGTTAAATAAAAGTAGCAAGCGACATTTAGATCATCGTAACGGAGTAAAAGCACCGTTAATTCTTAACAGCAGAAGCGGCGGAAGTGTTTTTTTCTACTCGTCTACTGGCGTGACTCGCATATTAGTTGGCCGAGGAGTAATATTAAGAAATTACATCCGAGTGCAGATGGTGGATGTGTGGAATGGATCTTGCTGCCAGCGTTCAATCAGTACAAAACAGCCTATGACACCAGCGACGGCGACCCCCCCAGGAAAAACTCATCGGATCTATGATTCACGTAATTGGCCTATTTTGACTTCAAAACGGCGAATTTCGCCAAAAGGCGACTGATTTGCATGTATGCAGTATACAACAAAAACAAAGGAATTGACCTTGCCGTTCCAATACTTTGTTGGAGGGGACCGTATCAGACATCCCACTTTCAGATATTTTTTTTTTCCTGAACAGAAAAAGAAATTTCCCTGGATCAGTTTGTTGTGCCAAAATCAACCAGTGAATTAGACAAGAAACAGACAAAAAAACTACACCGGAATCAGAATTTCCCCATGTTATTATGGAAGAAGGCTCCTCTTCAATGATTAACTATAACCCCCCTTCTTTCCCCTCCTTGGTTAAAGTTAATGAGCAATACACTTAACATATTTATTTAGGGTTGTATTTTATTTATTTATTTGCTACTTATTTCAATATTGAGCTATATTAATTTTTACCATATAGATAAAAAAGGTAAGTATAATTTCACTTTGGGGCTGGAACGGATTAATTGCATTTCCATTCATTTCAATAGGAAACATTAACTCGGATTAGGAATGTTTCGGGCTACAAACGGGGTCACGGAACCAATTAAGTCTGTACCCCGACATTCCACTGTATATATGTTCAGATATTATTCATCAGCCCAGTTAAAATTATTATAATGAAAATACATAATCAACAACCACATACAACATTCCAGCTTTTAATGAGCTTCCGTGTGCATGTATGCTTGCAGGACAAAAGGAGAGAAAACACCAGGATGCAGAATTGGGTTGCACGATATTGACGGGGGGTGAACTTTTTTTTTTTTTTTTTTAAACTACAAAATATATCGCGATGTGAACTAATACAGGATCAGTGTTGAGAAAGTTCATTTTGTAAGGAAACTAGTTCAAAGTTCAGTTCATCGTTCCAAAAATGAACTCGTTCTGTTCATGGTTCATATTTCAAAATTGTATGTCAGTAGACCAGTCCAAAAACGAACTGGTTCTTTTTTTTCCCCTCCAATATGTTGCTGACGTGCTGTTACCCTCAAAATATTGGCATTTCAGTTCCCCATTGGTGCCACTCATTCAGTCCACACTAGTAGCTAGCCGAAGCTTTCACCCTCCAAGCTCAAAAACATGAGAAAAAAAATTGTTGCTTGAATAGTTAGGGTTGCATCCACGATAATGACACGTTCCCAACCCCAACTGATACGTTTTTCACCGACAAGCTGGTCCAGAAAGGATAAGTGAATAGGTGAATTTTTGAATATTCAGGGGATTATTGTACATGAAAATATTACAAAAGGAAAGTCAACTATACATTTGAAACCATTGTATTAACATAAAATAAAGAGGCTGACATCTTCTAACAGGCAGAGATTTTAAGGCCTCATTCCTAGCATGCATCATACTCCAAATCAGGTCTGGTATTCTTTTATTGTTGCACAGTATGTGTGTCTATTCTTGGAATATTTTTTTATACTCACCCATGAGCCTTTGACTTCCTGGTAAATATCGTTGAACTCCAGTGTGTCTCCCATCTCGACAACAGGCTTATGCTCTGCAGACACACACAAGAAATATAAATACACACACAAGGTGAATGTTGTTTTCAGACGTGCTGAGTAAATCATGATAGGTAAATAAAAGGAAATGAGAAGGCAATAGTAAAGAGAAGAAGAAGAATCTCCTTTATTGTCATGAACGTGCATGCATGCACATGAAATTTTTTCTCTGGATTTTACCCATCACAGTGAACACACACACTTGTTAGAGAGGGAGGTAACCTCTTGTTCACACACTCGGGGTAATGTTACTAAATACAGAAAAACAACCGCTATTTTCTTTCCATTTCGCTGTGCTGGATTTTGAGCATGTGAATTTCACAGATGTCCACCAAAATCACGTTTTCTCATTGCTTCACGCAAGGTAATACTTGCTCTTTCCAGATTATGTTGTTGGGAAATTCCTTTACCACCTCGTTTTAAAATGTTTATTTCAGTTTTTTCAGTACATTTTCTGTGGTTCTGACCAAGATGTAAATGTCCCTTTATTTTGGCATCAAAAAAATTACACGTTCATAGGATTCGGACACGATATAATATATGGTCGTGATCCACTATTATTATTCTTGCTTTATGTGACGTAAATGTGATGATGCGCTTGCTCTCAGTTTTACCCGGAAACTGTAATGGCTCAAGCAGATGCCATTGGAAAATCTGAAAATGGCCTCCTTAAACTTCTCATTTTCAACTAATAAGACTAATATACCAGCATTTTCCTACCAAATAGTCAAGATTCAGGTCACAAATTTCCTAATGATTTACAATGATTTCTGGGCAAACATTCGGGCCAATTTGCAACTTAAAAACTGGCAAAAAAATAAATAAAATCCTTCATCCTGATCCGATTCTTACAAATTAAGTCTCATTTTATTCGTGTATCACTCCTCTATCCAATGATGGCGTCAACTTTGAAAATGTTTGCAACATACTTCGGTATTTTGCAAAAAATGGTAATGTTCAATGGTGTGGTAAATGGGCTTTCACTTGTATACCACTTTTCTACCTTCAAAGTACGCACCGCGCTTTAACACAGTCTCTTCATTCATCTACTGATGACGCAGCATCAGGAGCAACTTGGGGTTCAGTATCTTGCTCAAGCACACTTCGACATGGTCACAAGGGCTGAGGCTCGAACACACATTCTTCGGGTTGGGAGACGTCCACCACCTGAGCCATCCCGCCCCCCGTAAAGACTCTGTAAACTTGCAGTTTTGCGTATCCTCGTACGTGTTTTTTAAGCAATCTTGCCCAGTGCTCCCGCTCACTGTAATACTGAACGTTACCAAGAAACATAATAGCTATTAATTTAATAAAGTAGACAGAACACACACTTATCGCTGCGACATTAACAATAGCTAAGCTAACTTGAATTCCAAGAGGTGCGCTTCTTTTACTACCCAGCATTGCGTTAGTCAGTAAGCCTGCAGCCTATATGTGGGTTCGATTAGAAGGCGTTCAAGCACCGCCTTGTTGAGACACGAAATACTTCACATCGAGCGCTCCGAGCGAGCAAGGCCGGTATAAGGAAACAAAGTGATGGTACACTCAATTAAATTGCGAATGTAATCGGAATTAAGACACAGACAAATCCCGTCTTGCTATTTACAGATATTACAAGTGTTCACCCTTCACGTAATTGTGAAAACTTAAAAGTCTTACTGTCAACTTGATGAGAAGGTCTGCCTATTTCCCGCGTGTAGCGTCAGGCGCTAGACCTCCGTCACAGGAAGCACTTACACGATGTTTGGTATTACTTCCGGAAGATACGTAATTTACAATATATGAACATATTTTAAAATTCCAATACAAACTCCGAATTCTTATAGTAAATAGTCATATTCTAACAACCAAATTTGTTCACACAAGTTATTTGAAAGGTTTGTTTTTGGCAGACTTGTTGTCGAGTGGTGCAGTGATCAATTTATACCACTAGATGTCACTGAACCCATCTAATGTAATAACGTCATTGTCACCTCCTACTTGTAAATGTATCACTTCATTCTCAAATCGAAATGGAAACACTAATTTGTTTTTAAGCACATAACGAAGTTCTGAATTCTCTTATGGTGATGGTGGAAAAAAGTCAATTGAGGCACAACGAAAAGTGAAAATTCGAGGCTCGTTTAGAACCTAGACTTCAGTTAAAACACACTTTCATGAGCGACTGGCCATTAACGCAAGTGACGCCGATATTGTGTTATTAATACATCACAGAAAGGAAGAAAATTGAAAAACTCACACTTTTGTACTGAAAACAGACAGCTTTTTTAAAAAAAAAAAACGAGATATTTGAAGAAATCCAGGGCAGCACGGACACATGCAACAAGTTCAGTGCAGATCCTGCTTAAAAAAACCCCAATTCATTTCTTGTTGTGCCAAACCCATACATCTTCCTAAGTTGTTTCCTCCCTCATATTTGCATAAACTCTCTGACACGTTAAGTATGTTGCTTTTTGGGAAGTCTCCATTGGGGCTCGCTTGTTTGTTTTCAAGCATGATTAGAATCAGTGCACGTAATTTGTCCATCTACGTGCTGCAAAACACACTTTGGGAATATATATTCTTGTGTTTACTGCCTAGGGCGGGCCTCAGTACGGGCGCTGTTGGCACTTCATTGAGATTGCGAGATGAATATACAACCTAGAAAAAAAATAATAACATGATTGTGTGACTTTTTAAGTGTATTAAAAAGAAAACGTTCTATTCTGGATTGTTGTGATGTCGCAGCCTTCAAAAATCAGAATCAGAATCATCTTCATTTGCCAAGTATATCAAAAACACATTTGTCTTTGGAATTTGTCCCCGGTAGTAAAGAGTGGGTGTATGCAATTTTACTACAAATAAATGTATCTCGGTTAAGCTTTGTATTCCAGTGACAAATCGTGACAGGTAATGCTCAGGTATACATAATTGACGTGTGCGCCAATTGTTTTTTGTTTTTTTGAGGCATTTCTGTTTGGTGGTTGGGAAACACTGTTTCAAAAGTATTTTAATTATATGCACGGATTTGCCATTTATTTTCTCCATAATGTGTATTTGTATGTATACCGTCATTTCTTTCTTTCTTTCTTTTTTTATGCGCCTAGGCTGATTGCAGAACATTGATGAAGATGCGTGTGCAATTCTTGCATCCAGGCGACGAGTTGAAGTTCTCGTACGTATTGAACATTTTGCGACCTGATTAAAATAATACTCCCAAACATTTTAAAGCAGATAGAACGAGTGGATGTGAGGGAGGAGTGTGTGTGTGGGGGGGAGGGGGGGGGGGGTGATTAGACATCAAACAGCCACAAGTCAGTTTGCGTGGAGGCTGCATGCGAATGCGTTGAGACGGAGATGAGTTGAGACAAGTCCCGTGGTTCCGAGGCGGGCAGTGATGCGTCAAGCCGGTGAATCAGGAATAAGGATTTAAAAAAAAAAAAAAAAAAAAAAAAAAAAAAAATGGAGAGAGAGAGAGAGAGAGAGTCGGGATTCACGGATGGGAAAGAGGGGAGGAAAGGAGGAGAAGAAGGAGGAGGAAGGAAGGAGGAGGAGGATGTTACAAAAAGCCTTCGTCGTCTCGGAGAATGTCACACAAGCCCAAGGAGATCCTCCATCCTGCGGATCAGCCTCTTCAGAGCATCTGACATCACCTGATTTTTGGACCGTCACCCTCGTTGGAACCTTTGCCCCCCACTAGCCCCCCCCCCCCCCCCCCCATTTAAAAAAAAATTAAAATATATATATACATATATATATATATATATATATATATATATATCTTCAAAACACCTTCAAAGGCTTTGAATTCATAGCTGATTGATAAACTTCTGAGATAAAGCACTGAAGGGAAAAAAAGGATTTGGAGGGAGGAAAATGACGTCTTACAGAGGTGAGTACTATTCCAATTTCCAAACTTATTAAAAAGTCTTTTGTTTTCTTTTGTTTTCTTTTGCTGCTTTTATTTATTTGGAAGAATTTCGTTGTTTTGTTTTTTAATTCTTTTAAACCCATCTTCTTTATAATAAAACATCATAAGAACTCATATTCTATACAATAATGTGAATAAGTGTTCATTTTTGCTGTATGTTTTATACAGCATTAGCCTAATGGCATAATTGCCACCTTTTCAGTAAACGAGAAAAAAAAATAAAAATACCAGTTGCCTTAATTCTAAATTTGTGGATGATCACGACCTGATTAACTAAAAATCGATATCATGACATGAAGAAAACGCTTTTTTCCCAAAATATTTTTTTTAATTTTACTTTATAGATATTGCAACAGTACATTAAAAATGACTGGAGAAATTATGCTAGTCGATGAACGATAATTGTGACTAGCAATGAAATTTCGAGTGTTATACAGATTACCGTGGGGAATGTTAAGTGGAAAAGTATTCTCCTCTGATCGAACGCGACTGAATCACAAATTCAGACGATAGAAAGGAAAAAAAAGCCAAATTGAATTCTAAAAATCAAAGTTTACAAAACAACACTACACTTAGAAATCGTCATTATTTTACCTGGGACTTGGAGAAAACAGTTCAAGTTAGGTTTTTTAAATCCTCGTATTTTATCAATAAAATGAGTAAGCCAAAGGTTATGGGTTCACAGGGAGCTTTAAGCGCCTGTCTCTTTAGCTGTCACTGATATGTGAAAGTTCATGATTCAGGTTAGTCACACACACACACACACACACACACACACACACACACACACACACACACACACACACACACACACAAACACACACACACACACACACACACAGACACGCACACATTGATTCCCATTCCATTTTAAACAAGAAGTCTGTCCTCTGGCGATTAAACAAGCACAACAGGCATAAACAAAAAAATTATTATTGTGATGGTTGAGTGGATGAGTGTGTGAATGTAAACACACACACCTATACACACACACCTACACACACACACACACACACACACACACACACACGCACACAAAACAAAGAACAATTGAAAGATTGTGCAGAGAGGTGGGGATCCTGATGCTATTTGATTGGCTTGCAAAGATATCAAGCAGTCACGCAGGGGTTAATTCCAAGCAGACTCCCCACTGACACAAGTGCACAGCACCCACGGGGGAAGAGAGAGCAGCGGGAAGAAGAGGGATCATATAAAATGAGTCGGTCACGCTTTGAACAGTTACACATGCTGTTTACATTTTTGCCAAATTAACATGGCCCCTCGGCGTAGAAAAAAAAAAAAAAAAAAAATCACCAAGCCCCCCTTTCAAATCCTCTGCCCCCCACCCCCCTCTGTCTGTCCTGCAACACTGGTGCAAGTCAACATATTGTATACGACTAACGTTAAGTAGCTGTCGCACGGAAACGTGGATCACGTTGTATGAATTTATTGGTCCAATAGGGAAGGAGAATTTTAATACATAGCTAACTAGGGGTCAACTAATTTCACAATTTTGCAGACATATTACATATTAAACTGACTGTAACTCAATTGGTATTAAAATGTCAAAGGAAAACATTCTTGCAGATTATGTTCTCAATTAGCATTGTTTCTTTTAGAATGCAGCAAAAGGGCACAAACACACACTAGCTTTTTCCCAGTTGCTTGTCTTCCAAACAGTGTAGTTACATTACTAAAACAACATTAAGAAAATTAATCCTAACGTCTGAAGGTAAATCTGGAACATTTTCATGTATCTAATCATTTTCCGAACTCTGATTTAAATCTATGCACTTTCACAGTACTTTGCAGGGGTGGCGAAACTATATGGTCCGATTTGAAAAACAAATAAAGCTCAGTGTGACTGTTTTACAAAGCCCCAAAACGTGTAACCCACAAATGCACTTCATAAAAGGTGTGTGATGTTTTTTTGGTTTTAGGAAAAAGGCTCCCCACCCGTGATTCAAAGAAGGGAGGATGGGTGGTGGGGGCGGGGGGAGGTGGGGGGTTGGGTGGTGATGTCGGAAAAAAAGGAAGCAAGGAATGAAAGATGAGGATGGAGGCAACAAGTGGAGCCAATTAGTGAAAGGAAAATAGAGTGAAGGCAATTAGGGTGAAGCCTTAGCCAAGTTTCACTTTTCACTGGGATTTTGGAAGAAATCCGGAGGGGGAAAGGTACAAATTGACAGGTTGCGTAAATAAAAGTGACTAAAACAAACAGATTATGGGCGTGTCAATGTGTGTGACGACACGCTGCTTTGGTTATACACGTTATTCAGTCTTGCGTGCGCATGCACGGATCTGCGCTGGCCTGTGTGCTTCTACGCATGCTCGTTTGTGTGTGTTGAGTTAGTAAAGGAATGCGCATTTGATTGGCTACAGGCTGCTCATAAATCTGGCCTCTAACTGTACACACACACACACGCGCGCGCGCACACACATTCACACACAACTGTCACCCACACTAACTCTTCAATGGCCTCAAGTGTGATGTTAAATTAGTCTTTAAAACAATAAGAACACACTCAAGTGTCATGTCATGATCTTAGACAAGTTCTTCGTGGTATTGTTGTAACCATGACAACCAACCTATGAGAGCCCCCCCCGAATTGTAACCATGTTTCGTAACTCCCGTAAATCCTCATGGGATTGCGGCCATTGACTTGTTTTGATGTTACAGATATGAATACGGTGGGAACTCAAAGAAATGGAGCGTGAGCAACCTTTCTCGGGTATTTTTTCATGCTACGGTTTCAAATTAAGTGTGACTGCTGAGGTCAAACTCGGAGCCCAGCCACATGCAACGTTGAACTTGAGACCTCATTGTCCTGTTGGGAGAACTTGTTGGTGTGCAAATCAAACCACCGTGGCACATACATGTTGTCTTTTTTGATTGAACGTATCACCACACCGCTGCTGTCTTATTTGATTTGTATTTACAAAGAACACAACACTGCAGGCGTTTAACGATGTCACGTGTTACCTGTCAATGCCGCAGAAGGACATGACGAAGATAAACACTGGTTAATAAAACTGTACAGCGAAGCAAAGCAAACAAACAAAAAACAACAACAACAAAACCCCCCCAAAAATTAGAAATCATACATACCCCCCCCGTATGTAGTATAGCCATGTCACTGCTGTGATGTTCCGGTGGAGGCATGATATGATTTTATTGCCTCTGAGCCTATCGTGGAACAAGGTCCCAAATTTATGGCAGCGATTAGAGAGAGACAAATCTCAGCTGCCCGTAAGGAGCCGCACATTTTCTGCTTTGAACAGATCTGAACGTGTTGCGTGATGGCCTTGCTTCAGCGGGGCTGCTTCAAACGAGGGCAAAGATGCTAAAAGTGAAAAGATAATTATTGGCGATGCGCACGAGCATTAGTCCGTTTGTTTGGCGCTCCGCATTTACATAATCAGGAACTTCAAACATGGTTTCTTTCAACAAAACAACACACATCTGGAAACAAAATCATTTAAAGACAATGTATCTGCCGTCAATGATAGACTCAACATTCACACATACAAAGTTATCTATCATTCAACAGCAATATCAATGTGGATTATCCGCCTCATAATCGATTCTTTATCCTGCTTTTGTCATAATTTCCAGTGTCTCTCTGAACTTATGCTCCTGCCGACTCCCCTCTTGCATCCCAGACAACCGAAGTCTGAAGTTTCCCACCTCCGGACGTGTAAAAATGCACAGGAATGCTGCTCAAACAGCTCCTACTCGCAAACTCCCAGTCAATAAATGTACAGGTGCACCAGCTTTGAGAAGGCACGATCTTCTAAAAAATGCTTTTAATTTCTGTGTTTAAAAAAAAGACTTATTTTCATTGTGGATGGGGAATTTCCCTTGTGAATTGATAAAGTACCTACCTACCGACTAACAAAACCAACCAAAACAATGGTGACACAAACTAGCAGCCTTTAAAATCCTGTATAGACTACATACAACATATTATATAGCATTAAAACCAACTGGATTAAATACAGTATATCCTTTCAGCATGATTTACACTGAAACAAAGGAAATACTATTATATTTATCAAGGTCACCATGTTTTTTCATGCATGACTGGGATGTGAGATTGGAATAGTTCCGATTTCTGCACAGCCTCAAATGCTGAATAGGCCAAGGTTTTATAAGGAATTATGCACATCTGCGTTGTTTAATATAAAGCAGTGATTCTTTAGAAGCACGCAAGCTCCCTGTAGTGGTACGAGAAAAGAATCCCTCCCTATGTATAGTTCGGTTGTATTTAACTTTTTATTACAATACATATGCATTTGGTTTTTAAGATGTTTCTTATTAAAGTTTTAATTCTGTATATTTTAAAAAAAAATCTTTAATGTGCAATATATTTTAAGTTGGATCAGTATTGAAGTTTTTTTTTTTCATTTTCTAACTTTATATTTAAGATCAGTGTTTAGGCTCAAAATGTGCATTATATTACGGGGGATTACAATAATATTAAATGGATTTTTTTAGGAATAAAACCTCTGTCTCATTTGTGATGAACACTTAGGCTGCAGTATTTTAATGGTGGACATGATGGTGGTATTTGAAGAGCTAAGTATTTCTCAAATGACACTTGGTGTAAAAGGTTTTGAGAACCTCTGGTACAGAGAAAGAACACAAAATGCCCACCAGACAGGAAGAGAGAGTACTGTAGTTTTACTGGTACGTAGCCTACCTGAGTGGTTGTGGGCAGGGGTGGGGGGTTCGTATATATATATATATTTATATATATATATAAATGCACCAGGTACATGCATGCAGCCTCACGCCTGCAGGGCTCACATTGAAGTCTGGCTCAATGCCAGCTCTAATGAAGTCACTCATTATTATAACATTATATAACAACAACACCGAGATGGGTTTTACGATATGTCAATTATGCTGCTTCTACAAAAATTGTTTAACCACATCGGGGGAGGATGCTCCACGAAATAAAAATGAAAAAAAACACACAATAATGACTGACCACGACCAAGGAGGCGCACACAGAGAGAACAATTTGGCACTTTGCTCTGTGTAGAACCCTTTCCATGCCTTTTTTTCCCTGTGTGAAAGGGATCCATTTTGTTCTATCTATTGCTAATGGATGTTCCACAGGAGGACGCTCCAAGTGACCTGATGGCCTTCAAACATTCACATGCGGCTCTAAGATGCTTATTGGTCCTGACAGGTGATAGGGTTTTGTGGGATGAGGTGATCCGAGCAGGTTCTGCCGGCTGACGCGGGGTAGTTGTAGTTGACTGATTTTAAGGTGTGTGTGTGTGTGTGCATGTGTGTGTGTGTGTGTGCATGTGTGGGAGCGGCCCGGGACTACAGAAGAGTTTTCCAAAATACTCCGTGGAGACGCTTTGATGTGGGCGACCGGAGGCTCGACGGTTAATGTTACAAGTCATCAGCCCTAATTAGAAATGTTGTTGTGCGTAGCTCTTTTAAGTCCAAGACATGGGCGGCAGTTGCCTCGTACGTCACGCTAATGACAAGATTTTCAAATTCATCACTCGGTTTGTCTTCAGCGGTTGTTCTCAAACTTTTTAAACCAAGTACCACCATCATGACTAACATTAAAATACAGCAGCATAGTAGTTTTCCTTAAAAAACAACAACAACAACAATGGTTTATTCGTTTGTTTTACTCTGCTGTTGGGAGTCAGGTCGGCATTGCGAATGAGAATTTGTTCGCAATTGCCTAACCTGGATAAATAAAGGTTAAATAAATTCCCGAAAAGAAGATTCAGTTAACATTATTGTAAGCCACTGTAACATTATGCACAGTTTCAACATTAAGACTGTGCTTAAATATGGGAAAATAATAAAAAAAATGTATTGTATTGGACATAAAAGTTAAATGAAACATGTACCAAAATAGTTAAATTGTATAATAATAGTTAAACTGTTCTTAAAATCTAAATTGAAAGATTTTAATTCAAATTCCAATATAATCTAAATTTAAAGATATTGAACATAATGTTAAATACAGCTAAACTGTACTGAACTGATTCTTTTGCATACCACACTTTGAGAATCACTGGTCTAAAGCAATACCATTATTTATTATTTCATTTATTTGCAGAGCAGACATGTTAACATTCGACTAATAGAATAATTACATTCATAGAGATTCACAGAAAATACTATTTATTAACTATTGTGTGGAATTCACTGGTCATTAGTAATTTGGCCCAAAAGAGTACAAGTGGACGACAAACAAATTACATGGTTGACGAGAAAATGTGGTGCAGTGTAATGATTTGACACACTGCAAACTACAACCCCCAATTCCAATGAAGTTGGGACGTTGTGTTAATCATAAATAAAAACAGAATACAATGATTTGGAAATCATGTTCAACCTATATTTAATTGAATACACTACAAAGACGAGATATTTAACGTTCAAACTGATACACTTGATTGTTTTTAGCAAATAATAATTCACTTGGAATTTTATGGCTGCAACACATTCCAAAAAAGCTGGGACAGGGTCATGTTTACCACTGTGTTACACCAACCTTTTCTTTTAACAACATTCCATAAACATTTGGGAACTGAGGACACTAATTGTTGAAGCTTTGTAGGTGGAATTCTTTCCCATTCTTGCTTGATGTACAGCTTCAGCTGTTCAACAGTCAGGGGTCTCCGTTGTCGTATTTTACGCTTCATAATGCGCCACACATTTTCAATGGGAGACAGGTCTGGACTGCAAGCAGGCCAGTCTAGTACCCGCACTCTTTTACTACGAAGCCAGGCTGTTGTAACATGTGCAGAATGTGGTTTGGCATTGTCTTGCTGAAATAAGCAGGGGCGTCCGTGAAAAAGACGTTGCTTGGATGGCAGCGTATGTTTCTCCAAAACCTGTATGTACCTTTCAGCATTAATGGTGCCTTCACAGATGTGTAAGTTACCCATGGCATTGGCACTAACAAAGCCCCAGACCATCACAGATGCTGGCTTTTGAACTTTGCGTCCATAACAGTCCGGATGGTTCTTTTCCTCTTTGGCCCGGAGGACACGAGGTCCACAATTTACAAAAACAATTTGAAATGCGGACTCGTCGGCCCACAGAACACTTTTCCACTTTGCGTCAGTCCATCTTAGATGAGCTCGGGCCCAGAGAAGCCGGCGGCGTTTCTGGGTGTTGTTGATAAATGGCTTTTGCTTCGCGGAGTAGAGTTTCAAGTTGCACTTACGGATGTAGCGCCGAACTGTATTTACTGCCATTGGCTTTATGAAGTGTTCCTGAGCCCATGTGGTGATAGCCTTTACACATTGATGTCGGTTATTGATGCAGTGCCGCCTGAGGGATCGAAGGTCACGGGCGTTCAATGTTGCTTTTCGGCCTTGCCGCTTACATGCAGTGATTTCACGAGATTCTCTGGACCTTTTGATGATGATATGGACCGTAGATGATGAAATGCCTAAATTCCTTGCAATTGTACGTTGAGGAACATTGTCCTGAAACGGTTCGACTATTTTCTCACGCACTTGTTCACAAAAAGGTGAACCTCGCACCATCTTTGCTTGTGAATGACTGAGCAATTCAGGGAAGCTCCTTTTATACCCAATCATGGCACCCACCTGTTCCCAATTAGCCTGTTCACCCGTGGGATGTTCCAAACTGGTATTTGATGAGCATTCTACAACTTTCTCAGTCTTTTTTGCCACATTTCCCAGCATTTTTTGGAACGGGTTGCAGCCATAAAGTTCTAAATGAATGATTATTTGCTAAAAAACAAAAAGTTTATCAGTTTAAACATTAAATATCTTGTCTTTGTAGTGTAGTCAATTAAATATTGGTTCAACATGATTTGCAAATCATTGTATTCTGTATTTATTTATGTTTAACACAACGTCCCAACTTCATTGGAATTGGGGTTGTACATCCATAATAAACATTTTAGAACCTCTGTCAATGTTATTATCTTTGTAAAGGCAGTCATTGTTTAAAAAACTGATAACCCGAATAAAAAAAAAAACAGAAACATACAAACATAAATAATACAATATAAAAACTACACGAAACAAAACTAAACATGAGTGTTGTATGATTTTCAAGTGAGTTTCTTGAAAAGCCTGCAAGGGGTGACTGTCAATTTGTCAACATTATTAAAACTGGCTACCATAGGAGTACATTTCTCTTGATAAGGTCATACCTGGCATTGTGAGAATGAATTATGAACTCTTAATTTATATAAACAGTTCACATCGAGTTACTCTCTGACCTTGCTTGGCTACCATGACAGAGCCATGAAGGCTGGGAGGAAAATGAGCCCCAGAAGCGGGACTCGGCGGGCTAATCGGGGTTAATTGTTTGCTCTTATTTTGACCCAAGGCGTCGACGAGATGAGCGTTGTAAGAGGAGGGAAAGGTAACAGGGTGGAACAACAAGGGGCGAGTAAGGTGATGCAAACGGGAGGCACGGGGTGTGTCAGTCAGGGAAAAACTGGCAGGCTTGCTAAAATCATTATGCAATACATAATTCACACCTGTTAAACTGCAGCATGTTTCGCCGCTAATCACACACACGAATCACCACCTGCCGTCTGGGTGTCATGCGGCGTGAGGCAGGCAGTTTGCAAAAGGACGACAGGGGTAATCCGTGTATGTGTGTGTCCGCATGTGGGAGTGAAGGCAGGATGATGAGAGGCCTACGAACATGCAGTCCTTTTTTTTTTTTGTGTTGAAAACCAGCTTTCAGCTTCAATTTTCACTGTTTGAAACCAGAGCAAGAAGCAATGAAGAGTTTTCAGTGTCCCTTCGAAAACACACACACACACACGCGCACACACACACACGAACACACTTACATTGTACAGTGGAACTTCGTCTTACAACTTTTATCCGTTCTGTGACAAGCTTGTAAGTCAATTTACTTGTCAATTACTATCAAATCTATTTTTCCCACTGAAATCAATTGAAATGCAATGAATCCATTCTAGCTCACCCAAAAACACAGCCAAAAAATAGCACTGTATTATTCATTCATTTATTAATTTTCCATACCGCTTATCCTCACTAAGATGGCGGGTGCGCTGGAGCCTATCGCCATCTGACACCGGCGAGAGGCGGGGTACACCCTGAAGTGGTTGCCAGCCAATCGGCAGGCACTGCATTGTATAAAAACATAAGAAAACAATAAATGAGTGTGCAATTTATAAAGTGTGATTACTGTACGTACTGCAGTATTTCTGTGTTGGCTGTGGGCTAGTGAGTCATGTCAGAAGCTGGAGTCAGGTTGTCAGTTCAGTGTGAGCATCTGGGTGTGAGTAGTGGCCTACAGCTGCTTCTTGCAAGTGTTATTTTGTATTTGTGTGTGTAATTGTTTGTCCCATTCAATAACCGACTGAAGCCTTCCTTGCCCCCCGTGTGAGGGGATTACAGTACTTTAATTGTGAATGGTGAAAAAAAAAAAAAAAAAAATCGATAAAGCTCACAACTCGAAAAGACTGGTAGGTTGGGACGGTCAAGTATACTATGGTACTCAAAGCAATGTGAAGCACCTCCGCACAAATACATTTGGTAACTTAAAACACCTCTACAAATGTTCTAAAAACTAAACATGACCTCCGAACATTGAACTAATGAAAACGCATTCACTGTCAAAACACTTTTTTTGAACACGTGCGTGCGTGCATGTGTGCGTGTGTGTGTGTGTGTGTGTGTGTGTGCATAAAGATTGAAGCCATTTATCTGACCTTCCCGAGCTATTAAGTGAAGTTTTATTTGAAGCCAGTGTAAACCTCTGACAGCCAGAGAGCCCTAAAAAAAGAGTGGAAACGGAAAAAGCTTTATTGGCAGTGTTAGATGAGTCCACTGACAGTGTGTAAACAGAAGAGGCCATCGCCATAGAGACAAAGAAATACACTGGAATATTGTTCGAGAGAGAGAAGAAAAAAAAAAAAACAACTTCATACTATACTGGACGGAGCAGCAACTGAAGTGAAGATTGGAATGAAACGCCAGTGGACATTTGTGGGGCTCAAGACGATGAAATGATAGCT
The DNA here is from genome assembly GCF_024500275.1 of Phycodurus eques. NCBI lineage: Eukaryota > Metazoa > Chordata > Actinopteri > Syngnathiformes > Syngnathidae > Phycodurus > Phycodurus eques. The sequence goes on along the minus strand of NC_084533.1, from coordinate 6,086,414 downwards.
GAGATCCATTGAAATTGATCTTGTCATGATAAAAACCTCTGAAATCTGTCAATTCGAAACTACCAAGAGTGACACGGTAGAAACACTGATTAATATTTATCTTTACAGTTGGTCAAATCCACCTTGTGCTCGTATTGGCTGCGTCCGTGGTCGCCCCCGTGGTTTCGTCCCACAGCTCGGCCAGCGAGAGGAGTTCCATCGAGAGCACGTACGAGCTTACCAAATATCTGGAGTACCAGCTCAAGGAAATCAAAGATGTCTATGTGAGTTTTATTTGGTCCGTTTCATCAATGTGACTGTTTGTTTGTGTGCTGTCTATTTCCTGTCTATATATATATTTATTTATTTTTTTACGGATAAAGATTTTCTATTTCAACAACGAAGAATTCAACCCTCTTTTAAAATCATTTCTATTTCAAACAGTTACAAATGTGCTGCATTTTGCAGTAAAATAACAAAAGCAGCATAATTTAAATAGCCCAACACAACTGATATTGCCATTTTGTAAATACAGTATGTTATTCAGATATTAATAATTTTTAGTTTTTTAGTGTTCTTTCATCGATGTTTGGATGAATATTTGTGAGAATCCACATTCTATTTTTTTTGTTTGTTTAATCCCTCTGCTTTATAATGGCCGTAAAATGTCGAAAAGGCATATTGCTGTCAACTCTAATTTGAATAAAATGTGCAATATGTATGCATGTAGAAGCTATAATATCAAGCTGCGCTTCCACTGGATTGGATCCAGATTGCACTTTTAAATTTAACATAGAAAACCCCATTTGATTTGTTTGGACTTAAGTCGTGTCGAATGAAATTGTAATTTGTTTTTACGTAGGATTTTTTATTTTTTTTTGCCACCATGGATTCATAAGAAATTCTGGATTGAGATGCAAACGTCAACTTCCTTTTTAGCTGACGATTTCAAGCTTTATTAACATATAAGGGAAAACTGCAAAGTAGAGAATCACATTTGAACTTGAATCATTTTACCACATGAGTGCAACAGACCAATGTTACTTCTGGGGAATTACTCTTGGGAATTGTTTGAGTTCAAAAGAGATTTATTGACATCAAATACTTTTTGTGCCATTTGTGAGACAGTTTATATTATTTCTAATAGTTTAAGCAGATATGTTAAGGTTGTGTTAGTGTTATTCAAAACATTTACTGCGCATATTTGAAACGGCGTGTGTTTCTTAGACAATGGAAGCATTTTGTTTCTAGCGACCCTCCTGTGGGTCTTGATCATAACTTGTCTGAACATCTGTTTGGTTCGGCTTAATGTGCATGACGAGAATTGAAATTCTTGAAACTCGGACCTGAACCTTCTCATGTGTTTGTGTTTCTGCCCCCTTAGTTGACATACCTCGGCCCCCCATTCAACGATAAAGACTTTTCACCGCCGCGGCCGAACAGCACGGCTCTCTCCCTGCCCAGCGCCGCCACCCGCCTGGAGCTGTGGCACGACCTGGAGAACCAAGCCCGTCTGGCCCAGAACCAGAGGGCCTACTCCGTCCTGTTGGCGGCTGTGAGGGAGCTGGCGCGCTCCACCCTCTGCCCCTCCCTCAAGACCTCCCTGCTGCACTTCTGCACAGGCCTGGACGGCCTTTTGGGCTCCATATCGGCATTGATGACCACCCTGGGCTACGCCCTTCCTGAAAAGAAACCAGGTGAGCTTCAGAGGCGGGCGGGGGGAGAACGCCCGGCGCCGCTCATCAGAGGCAGCTCGTACAGGTCCAGAACCAGGAAGAGGACAGATAGATGGAGCCGAGGGGAGAGGGAGGGTGGCCTCAACGTGGATGTGAAGCGAGGGAAAGCGAGGAGGCGATTGGAGGCGGCCGCAGCTGGAGGAAGGAGCGGCGGATTGAGGGAGAAGGCGAGAGGCGAGAGGAGGCGAGGGAGGCGGGAAGAGCCGGACACCTGGAAGTGGGAATGGAGCCCGGAAGAGGAGGAGCTAGTGGTAAGGACGAGGAGATGGGGGAGGAGCTTGTTGAGCGTTGGCGAGGACGAAGAGGAGGAAGCGAGCATCCCAGTTAGTGAGGGATATAGCTACAACCTCAAATTCCTTCACACGGACGCCCTCAGGAAGGAGGAAGGCGGCATCGCGGACGGCGGGAGGAGCTTCTTCGTGGACTTCTCTTCGTCGCATCTTCAACGTCAGCCTCCTCGTTCCCTCTTTAGCCCCACGCCGCACCCGCCTCCATCTACTCTCTCCCTTCTCTACCAGCTCGGGCCAGACGAGGACCACGGCCTCCTCCCCACGCCCCCCACGCTGTCTTTACAAGCCGGACCCTCGCTCATCTCCTCCTCCTCCTCCTCCTCATCGTCTTCTGTGATCCTGTCCGTGCGGCCGGCCATGAACGACTTCGCCAGGAAGGTGGAAGGCTTTTGGATATTGCGCGAGCTGCAGAGCTGGCTGTGGCGTTCGGCGAAAGACTTTAACCGCCTGAAGAGGAGAGCGAGAGGCTGAGAAGACGCAACACAACACAACAAACACGCAATGTACAGTGTGAACCTTGACAGTATTTGCACTCGGGATGGGCATTTGACTATATTTCCTCAACCGACCACGAAGGAAATTAACAATCAATGAATCGTTATTTTCAACATTTATTTTTAAGGGGGTGGCATGGTGAACGAGTGATTTGCACATCCGCTCGCAGTTGTGACAACCTCAAAAGTTGTCCCCTTCCTCTCACATTCCAAAAGCAATGCACGTTAGGTTCATCGGACACCAGCTCTAGCTCACCTGTGAACCTAGTGAAGACAAACGCCATAGAAAATAGATGGATGGAAGTTTCGATGCCCGTGTTTTATTGCACAGGATAATGCTGCCTAAAGGACTTCTAGCGCAACATGGATGAAGCTGATGCTTGTGTTTCTGCTTCTTCAGACTGCAAAGTAGTTGACGGTTCTTCAACAGTGCTGCTCAAGACTTAAATCAACAATCAGTTCCACACGATCAACCAAATTGAGTGCCCACGAATAATCAACGAATACACCATTCTGCCCATCCCTAATTTGCACAAAGCGTAAACTTTCACACACAAAAGCCCCCCCAAAAAAAAAACATTCGCACAGAACATGTATGGAAAGCCATTTGAGCTTTTATTCAATATCCAACTTTAGTTTCATGTACTAGTAAGGTCTTTGAGTTGTTCCACTAGTATACACAAAAAGCAAACTATAGTGCACGGACCTTAAGCCGGAGATCATGGATATTGAATTTATAAATACTCAAACGGCTTTCTATAAATGCATTGGTCCGTTTCATACGGGAATGGGAGAATGAGGGTCATTTGGCAGGTCACCACAGAGACTAACACACACACACACACACACACACGCACGCATGCACACACACACGCACACACAAGGGTCAGCTGAGTGATAGTGCAGCCACTGAGCAAAAACAGATTCAGTGACACAACTCGTGTGAATCAGCAAACATTCATCAGAAATGTTATGAATGGAGAGTAGACAAAAGGAGTGTGGCGGAAGAGGAGGAGCAGGAAACGGCCAGAAGGGTGAACGAGTCACAGACGAAGAGGCAGAAGAGGAGTGGAGAATGGGATGAGTCAGGGAATGAGTACAGGAAAGAATGGGCAGACGGGGAGAGCAATGCTGAGTAAGCACTAGTCAGCTGGTCAGTTACAGTAACTGTACAACAGCGCTACACACAATAGCCGGACAGTGGTGACAGCACACACACTCACGCGCGCACACGCGGGGGAACCTCTGAGGTCGAGCACAATCCATTCTTGGATGGTTTGAGAATTTCGAATCCGATTTTGCATCACAAATAATAGGAACTGAAGTGATCCATTCCAGCGCTAAACTGCCGCCATTATAGAAACGTTATGAACATGTCCTCGTGAAATGTTAACCTTCTTAAGTTTCATAAAAGTGTACAAATGAGTAACAATAATAAAAAAGATAAACATGTTGTGAAGCTTAGCTTCCTTGACAAGTGGTAGACAGTGAAAATAAGGCAGAGGGACATTAATACTTATGCTGATTCTCCTTTGTACGTTCCATTCTTCTTCTTTTATATTGCCCTTGACTTAGCCACATCGTACTGAGCAGCCAAAAGAGAGACGTTTGTACCTTTGTTCGACACTACGTTGCAAAACGTTCCGTTTGTTATCGTACTTTTCTGCTTTGCCACTTCTGTGATGGTATTACAAACACATGACAAAACAGCAGTGTTTAACTTCGGAGGTCCCACTGCACTTTTGTTTGTCTGAACATACACCATGCCGTCCTATGCGTCTCTCAACCTTTTTCTCCGTGAGTTTACATCATAGTGAAAAAGGACATTTTTTATAGTAAATTCTTTTCATTTGGCTGTGTTCAGGGGAACAGCTCTGTGGAATAAAAAAAAATAAAAAATAAAATAGAAGACCAGTACAAATATGAAACCATCCATCAAAAGTGATCTTGTGAGAATTTAGAGAGGGGATCGCATAAAAGTGTCGAAATGACTTTCCACGTTGACCATTTTCTCACAAACCCCTGCAGTGACGCACTTACAAAAAAGGGTTCCTGAGTTCAAAGTTACAAACAAGTCCAACTGGCAAATATAACACGGTACTTTGCAAGAAAAATTCTCTACTTACGTTATAATTATTATTTTTTTTAACAATCAAATCAAATAAATGACACAGACGGGAATATTGGAAACTCTGGAAAAATGCATTTGCTTGCATTTTAAATACAAAACAGTAGCAAAAGAGATGGAAAATACGCCTGGCAAAATTAAACAGACCTAAAGTAAAAATGCAATTTTAGGACAGTTTTTTTTCCTTCAGAACAGTATTGTCTTTAAAAAAAAATAAATAAAAAAATTGGATCACATGTCAGAGTGTTGAAGTGTTTCGGTGGTCCTTTTTGCACAGTTTGCACAAAACCGTGCTTATCAAGGCTTTCACCTGGTAGTTTTTTTGTGTCTGTGTGTGTGTGTGTATGTGTGTGCGTGTTTTGTTTTTGTTTTTTTTAAAACAAAATTTGCCTCTCATCAGTCCGAGCAATGCTGTTTCATCCAAATCCTCCATTTTGGTAGCCGAGCTCTCATGTGTGCGTCAGTGTAATTGGTGTACCAGGAAATTGTGCACCGGAAAAGGTTTTACGTTGTTTGGAACACAAAAGTCTATGATAAATGCATTATTTTTAGGTCATTAATTTGCAATTAATTCAGTGTGATCAAAGCCTTAAAGTCCCACCCCTAATATATATATATATATATATATATATATATATATATATTTATGAAACTCAGCATCAACAAAAAGATACTTCGGAGAGTGATAAAGTTTTACCCGTAATAGCTTCAGGATGTTGAGCTTTATAGTTTTCCACTCAAGACCATCGGACAATCTAAAGTCGGTACAGGTAAAGTGCTTTGTCAGTCTCCGAAGCATTCGCTGTATGGCGCTTGTGTTGATGCTGAGTTCCAGTGTAAAAGTTCCCCGGATATGCGCTAACACATGCTCGAAGAGTTCGGTGCTTTCATCAGTGGTGGTTGTGGCGGGTATACAGCTCTTAAATAAAATGAAGTGACCAAAAATCAAAAATGAAAAAATGTAAAATAATATATATGAATACTTTTTTTTTTTTGGTATACTTTTTGGTATTTTGACAATTTTTCCTTTTCTGCAAATAAATGCTGTAGTTGGAATTTGGGAGTTGTTAAGTAGTCAGTAGTTTATAGAATAAAACAAAAATGCTCATTTTGCTCATACATGCACCTACAAATAGCAAAATCAGAGAGACCTTTTTCCAGAGCCGTATATTGTTTGGAATTATGTTTTGGGATTATTTCGATTCCCATTCCGTAACTTTAAAACACGTTTTCACAATTTCACGATGTTTGTGCAAAATTGCAACAAAATTATTTTGAGAACAGGTTTCAGCAAGGAATAAAAACTTACCACTTGAGTTTTTTTCCTGGATCATTTTACAGCTTTTAGTGCGTATAACGTTTCGGGCTCAGCAGACACATGTGACCCAGAAGAACTAAAACACGATGCAGCCTGATGGAGGTTATATCTATTGTGTGAGGAGGAGAAACTTGATAAGCCACTATAAATCTTCACCACAGGTATCTTTGATGGGGTTATTGATAACCTCGCTTCTCCACCATAAATCCACTCGTGACTTCATCTGCACAGCTGCGTGTTATGTATGTGTGTGTTTGGGTTTCACTGGGTGCTGTTTTGGGCCTCCTCAGTACACTCTGCTCGCGTAGAGGACAGTTTACAATAGGAGCAGGATGCACTTACATCTCCTGGAAAAAAATGAACAGGAGTTTGGTTTTGGAGACGCCAGTGTTTAGTGTGTAGAATTCAGGGCTTGATGCAAAAAATACTCAGACTTTGCCCTCGGGAGCTGGCATAGTAACACACTCCCCTGTGTATGTTTGGCACTCACATGTGAAAGTGATTATTTATGGATTTTTCAAAACTCACAAATGGCTCAATGTCTTTGTTTTTTTTGTTTTTTTTTTCCAGAAAGCGTCTGTTATTGTTTTGGAATGTGCCGTATTGATGTGGTCAAAGGTTCTGAGCCAAAAGTCTTACGCCATCATTAGATTTGTTGTTTTAGCAATGTGGTCATGACCATATACAATTATTTTTCAGTCTTGTAATTACAATATGATCAGAAGATACACCCCAAAAATGCATGGCAGAAAGTAAAATGTTTGTCATTCCTCAATGACAAATTAATATTTACAAATAAGATAAACATACAAAATAATAACAAATTGCAAATGTGAGCTTAGTTGGAAGGAACTGTAATTAACCATTGTTAAATCTCAAAATCACTGCCACAAAAAAGTACACAAAAACAACAAAGCCAGTGGTGGCCCAAGACCTTTGCACGGTACTTTATTGTATTTATTGAAAGAGATTTTTATTTATTTTTATCCAGTGTGAAAATACTGTATTAAAATACCCAACAGAGAATAATAATAAAAAAAATGTTATTTGTTATTTGTCATTGAGGAGTAATTAATTAATTAATTACATTTTATGTTTTCAGGTGATGGGCATAATTTGGGAGTTGATGTGCTGTCTGGAAACAATATCGAGTTCATATTTGTGTGTGTGTGTGTGTGGGGGGGTCAACAAGGTGCGGCTATGCGACACTTTTTATTTGTTTGTCCGGGGGAAAATTTACGATCTTTCCGCTTTCATCTTCCCCACCACATCGTCACTCCTCCCTCTTTGCTTTCTTTTCCTGTCTCACTATCTCACGAAGCTCCTCTTCCTGCTAAGCATCCCGCTGACCTGTGACAGCCAGGGATTGCCATCAGCGCAGGTACAAACACACCCCTAGTAATCTCACCGACCGCCCTGGCGTCTTGATGTGTCGTCCTTCTCGTTCTTACTCACCTGCTTCCCCCTACTCCGTCTCTTCTTTGTTTTTATTGCTCTTACCTGAGCATTTTTTTCCCATCTGCTCTCTGGCTCCCTCTCTTTCGCCCCAGGCTGGATATTAAAGGATCAATGAGGATATCGCAGCTATCACCGCCAAGGTTGACGCTTGCAAAACAACTGCACACCATCCCCAACAAACACATGACTAAAGTGAATCGTGCATCTGTGGACTCTGGTGCCGCTTTTCCACCACACAGTAACGCCTCCGCTTGTCACTTCGAAATAGTACTGGGAAAACCACAGAGTATTTAAAACATCAGTCCGAACACGACACGCTACGAAACAATGACAAAGGAGGAGAAGGATTGGTGGGTCCTGAATTTACTTGTCGTCGTGAGGATGTCGGCCATGTTGAAAGACTTGAAATTGTATTCGAGAGGAGACTGGGGACAGGGAGAAATGACTTTATCGGAAACTGTCACACTGCAAGGTCTAAACTATATCACAAGCACTGACCTACATTGACAACCTAAATTCTCATGTGTGTTTGCTGAAGTTGTATTAATTGATTCCCAAGAGCCAATTCACGTCCTTTGTGAGGGTTTCTCTTGGTTCCAGTGCATTTTAGTACATTGATGTGGATGTTGGATTTTTTTTTTTTTTTTTTTTGGAATGTTGAGGTACCAAATGCACAAGCCTGCCAATGCTTCAGCATCCGTAGCTAAGGTTCGATGCATGTTTTCAGCCTCAAATGTTACAATGACATAAAGAGCTGAGTGACCGGCAGTGGTTTACGTCGGCCATATTGTATGGGCTGACCAGAAATAGTACTTTTCAGCATTGGCTTTGCCAATGGAAAAGCATCTGAAGCAAGTCGTAGAACCGTGTGAAGCTGAGTAAGTGCTGTACCGTGGGAAAAAAAGGGCATTATAAGCAATTTACACAACGCTGTTTTCCACACCAAACAAAGGGCTGGGCAAATCGTCATTAATTTGATTTAAGTTGTGAGAATAATTCTTTTTAAGCTTTTTTTTTTTTTTTTTTTTTTTGTGTGTGTGGCTCCTACAGTTTGAAATAAAGCGCGGCCCAGCCGACGTGCAATGTGTGCACTTACAACATGGCTGAAAACCAAGACGTTAAATTATAAAATTGTTGCAAATTTAGTCATTTGGTCACTATATTTAGTGACTCGATACTGTTAGAAATAATTTTTCAACAAAGCGACTATTGAATTTAATTCATACTACGAAACAGACAACGTGAGTGGAATCATTTTCACATTGTTTTCTGTATTATGATATTATCATAATATTTTATAAGAAGGTTTAAATATTTATTGTGATTATTCTGACATCTGTTAAGAAAAAAAATAATTTTATTAGTTGAAGTTGTTGGAAGTTAATTACTCGGAAAAAAGGTTTCAAAGCTATTACGGGAAATAAAGAAAATCTCAAAAAGGGAGAAACAGGAAGCAAAATTTGAAATTGGATTTTAGTGATTTTATTTTAAGTGCTCACAACTCAAAACAAGAAAACCTTTGTTAAAGATCATATATTTACTCAGTTCCGTTTATCTATGTGCAAGGAGACCACATTTACGACACCACTGCAGCAAGCAGTACATTATTATTATTTTTATTTTTTTTCAAATATCAGACTATAAACTCACACAAAGGATAACCAGAAGAGAATATCCAAATCATAACAGAACAGCATAAAGTTTTGACTAGCTTGTCAATGGGAAGAAGCACCCTTAAAAGCAGCATGAGCCAAACAGGAAGTGACTTCCATGCATGGTGTCACTGCTGACACATGATCACACATTACTCATGAGTGAAAGTTGGGGGAAGTGGGGGACAGCGCAGACCGGGACATGACACATGTACATGTAAACACGTTCGAGACATATGCGGCGTGTCTTTTTTTTTTTTTTTACATTGAGTTAGCAATGACAGAGCGGCTGCCGCCAGTCAACAAAGACAGCTTTGTACGCTCCTGTGTGTGAGCGTGTGAATCATTATCTATGTGTCAAAAAAGCTCCTGCATGCGAAGTTCGCTGGCTTTTAATTGTCGCACCGAATTCTCAGTGACACGTAATCGGGCATGAGAGGACGAGGTGCCGTATAAGCCAACCGTGGCATTTACCTACCTCTCGCATACACCCGGAAACTCTCGCACACCCCCCAAAAAAAAAAACATTCACATCTCACACTCACCCTCCAAAAAAACTCTCTTACACACGTGCACACTCCACACACACACATTTTTGTGTGTGAGTGAGAGGATATTTTGTAGTATGTGAGTGCTTTTGTGTGTGGTTTTTTGGTGTGACTTGAGTTTTCATATGTGGGTATGTGACTGTGTCTAACTCTGTGTGTGTGTGTGTGTGTGTGTGTGTGTGTGTGTGTGTGTGTGCATGTGCCACGCACATGCATGTGGGAGAGAGAGGTTAGCTTTTTGGGAGGTGTGCGTGAGAGGATATTTGTGAGTGAGACTTTTTTGGTGAATGTGAGAGGTTTTTTGGGTGAGAGTTTTGGAAGTGTTAATGGGAGTTTATTTTACCATTTGTATGTTTTTTTTGGGGGTGTGTTTAACACATTATTTCATTTTTTCGGGACAACTTTTTGTTGTACATAAGTTGTTTTTTTTTTTTGGGTGGGTGAGTGTGTGAGTTTTTTTTTTTTTTTTTTATGAGAGAGGTAAATGTTATTTTTGGCCTACTTTATACACGAGGGTCCCCCCTGTATGAAGACAGGCTATGAGTGAGGAGTCATCTCCGTACAGTAACTGCCTCATTAGGCTGACGAGTTTAGCTGCTGACAGACGAACTCCGCCCGCCGTGCCGCACGCGGGCTGCCGATCCGTTCAAGATCTCGCAGAGGAGCTGATGCAAGGGCCATATTGTTGAAGGAGTTTAGATTTTCTCTCAGAGAGCATCAAGCTCCCGAGGCCTGCAGGGCAACATGAGATTGTTCGGTCCGTCCGGAGACGGACAAGTTTATCGGTTGCAGCGCTCGTGTGTGTCTACCTCTGAGGTGCCGAATTGAAAGAAATCGCGCTTTAATAAGCTGCTAATGCAGTGCAGTCTTAGTATGGTCACAGAAAAATGTGCACTAATTTGTCCATACATAGCAGGGGTGGGCAAAGTAGGGGCAACACAGCATTTACATGATCGAGTGTCATGTAATATTTGCAACATTCTGTTAGTACCCCTCCCACCCCCTCAAAAAATGGTTTATTGAAATATTAATGAATGAATAATTAGTTGATCGATATACTGTAAATGATAACTGTGAACTAATCCATTTCATGTATAAATTCAACATTTGTATTGCTGTATGAAATAACAATTTTTTGATCAAAATAAGACAGCCACCATTTAGCATGCCCCTGATGAATCCCAAATGAGTTTCAGCTCTTCTAGGAGGCTTTTCCTGATATTATTTGACTTCAGGCGGAAGCTTGAAGGTTTTGTGCCAGCCCTGACCGTTATTTGGAACTGTTCAAAACTCCAGTTCCATCTGAAGTCAATACTTTTTGTATCCACTGCACACAGTATGTCATGCGACCTGTGTTGATCGATGACGTCAGGCTAAAAATAACATGGGTCCATCTGATCTGTTCATTTACTCTGCATTGCCGTCACGTTCACATCTGATTTTGGCCTGATTCCAATTTGAGGATATCCGATTCTATGTCCGAAAAGGAGCAACAAATCCAAATTGTGTCATTTGAACCATGTAGTGTAAATCCATCTTTTCGGTGCCGTTCACGTGTACGCATGTGTCTGTGGCCCTTTGTGTGACAGAACCCTCCGTGTACGGTATCTCCAAGTAATGGGAGTTCTTCCTTCTATACACTTTTGAAGGTCTGCTCACACTAGCTCTCAAATGGTTTTCCATGTGTGTGTCTTCCTTCCGCCATGCCCTGTAGCATCCCGCCTAACTGAATAATCCCCCATTTAGTCTCATTTGGTGTGATTTTTTTTCTTTCCCTCCATTTTCACCTCACGTGTCCCCTTATGGTCTGCTACGATCAAAAAAGCTTTTCACGCTTGCTTTCAATTCTCACGGCCACCCCCGTGTTCTCTCCCTCTTTTTCCATCTGTCCAGCTCCTTCTCTCCTTCTTGTCCTCTCCCTCCCTATCTGTTCTGCTCACCTGCAGCACATAAAAATTCCTGTTTTCCTTCTCCAGAGGATTGTCGGGTCGCTTGGGGATTTACTGCATTCCTCCATTCTGTCTGTGTGTGTGGGTCTCCCCCCTTTTCTCGGGCTTTGGCAGTACTACACAGCTCGTGATCCAGCCCATCTTCTTCTTTGTCTTTTTAGCACATTTATATCCCCCATCTGGGCTTTTTCCCCCCCACCTCCCTCCCTCCATCCGTCTCAGTCGTTCTTCTAACGCACTAATCCTGTGAGCTGTCAGTTTCATGACCTCACCCGAGCCACCGTACCTGCCCCACCTGGCCTCTCCCTCCAGCTGCCACGAGCTGGAATATCCCGCCTACGCTCTCTTCGCTGGAGGGCGCAGGGTTGGGCTTCAGCTTCTCAACGAGGTTTCGGGGGGTGCATGTAGATGGGAAGGGTGCCGCTCCAGGGCTCGGTGGCCCTGGGACGAAGTTGATCTATGAGATCATCCATTGTTTGCCAGGTATTGGGGTCGCTAAACGTGCCATGTCACGATCTGGGACCTCCAACGGGCAAAACACAGCCACCAGTTGTTACCCATTGTTGCTCTTTCAACATGTTTTCAAAGGCAATTGGGGGAAATTGCTTCATCTGACAGTTGAATGGTGCTGTGTGTGAAACTGAAAGACAGAGGACTCTCAAGCCATGACAGGAGAAGACTTATCTGATGCTGAGAAGGAACAACAATACCTTAAACCTTTGACCTACTGTATGAGCACAGCCTTTGATAGGGCCAGGAACCATATTTGGTCACTTCAACTTGCATCATATTGGCAGGCGCCTTCCTCACTTCCAGACAACAGAACCACGTGATTTCTCTAAGCTGATCAACAAAGAAAGGTAAATATACACATGTAACATTAAAAAGGTTGTAATCACATATAATTGATGAAGAAGTACAGTATCTTTTTCTTGTGTATTATGTGACCCTCCACAGTTCATGGGGGATAGGGTCCAAACCCTGCCATGAATAGAGAAAATCCCCCACCCAAAAAAAAAAAAAAAAGGTTTATAATCGCCTGTACAGGTATATCTCAATCAATTAGAATTGTGTCAAAAGCTTAATTTAGTTGGGTAGTTCAATTCAAAAAGTGAAACTCATAATATAAAGATGCACTACACACACTCAGAGTGAAATATATATATATATATATATATATATATATATATATATATATACATATACATATACATACAAAAAATATACATACAATTTTAATGAATCTACAGTATATATTATACTATTGTACCATATTCTAATTTATTGAGATGTACCTGTACATGCTACAAGGTGTCGGAAAAGTACAACTTTGGCTTAAATTAAGCTCTCAACTCACTTCAACATAGTTCCTTAGCACCAAGATGCCACAGGATGATGGTAAAGCAATACGGTGGTGCCTTGAGATATTAGCTGAATTTGTTCCGTGATCATGCTCGTAACTGAAAACACATCGTATCTGAAATCATCTTTCGCCAAACAACAAAAATGTAATGTGTTTACAACACTGTATGAATTATATCTGTATGAAAACATACAGTAATAAACATAATTCATTTTAAAGAATTAAACAGTTTGTGCATCATGATTTCATGATTGAATGCTCATTAACATAGTGATCCTTCTGGTGTTTGCACCTTAGCCACCAGGGGGCAGTATAATACTGACATTCATAATAAGTAAAGAAGTGTTTCACCACTAAGTGACTCTGAAGGCTGCAGTAATATAATATATTCATACAATAATAGACAATATACACGATTGCCGTTCATAAAACTGTTGCTTAAAAGGCTTTTACGACTGCAACATCAATGCTAGCTTTGTTAGCCTGCCTATGGCGTTTTGGATTTTGTATATGAACATTAAGATAGCGGATTTTCACATGTTTTGTGATTTGGTTGAATCACAATGTGTAACTTTCTCTTTTTTTGTTTAAACTTCAACCGGATATGGCAAAAACGTTTGAGGCAAGCACTTGGCCTCTTTTTTTTTATTTATTTAAATTATTCACATCTGCTGCTTGTGAAGTTCACTGCCATTATTTCGTGCTTGCAACTCAAATAATTGCTTACAAATCAACACAAGAAACATCGTCCAAGTGACGTCTCATATCTCGAAAAACTCACTCGAAAGTTGGACGTGCCATTGTACTGTACCGTATGATGATAAGTCATACATTGACTTTTTTGTGTAAAATGTCCCTTTTCCGCTGTAAACTCAGGCGTGATCTCTGCCTGGCAGGTAAAAAGTCAGAACAGCATGTGAAAACTTGTGACCAGGATGTTTCTGTTCAGGTTCTTTCCATGGGCTTTAGAGGGGATTCAGCCCACAAACTGTGTGTGCTTTTAAGTCACGCTGGGGGCAATTGTTTTAAGTCACGCTGGGGGCAATTGTAAGATAAGTAGGTTTCTTAGAATGAGGGGTTGGAATGGGGTTTACCGTTGGTTAGGATTAAGGGCTCGGGGTTAGGGTTATGGTTAGTTAAGCAAACTTGAATTTGACATTTTTGATACGTTCCATAGCTGCAAATGTAATGTTTGAGTAATGGTGTCTTCCCCCAAGGCTTCGACTGCGTCAATGAGTCACTTAATACGCAGTCGACGATACCAGTTTGACGCGTCACGCTTTGTCTGAGTGAAAAAAAATAAAACAATTGTTGTGGCCCAGCTGTCGAGCCGTGCCAACATGACATACATTGCGATCTCCCCTGCACGCTGCATACGCAGAGGAAGAATGGTGCGAAAGGTAAATAAAAAGCTTTTAAACTGTCTATGTGACACACAAAGACTGGAGAAGATCGTCGAAGCAGACTCCCACATTGGTGGTGGCCACACACACTTGTTTAGTTGGCCTTTAATACACCAAATTGAATTACACGTAGTATTTGGACTAGCACACTTGGGTATAAACATCTTCAATCCTGAATTTAAAGACCTTATTTCTTAAGATTAAGTCAGGTGTTATTCCATTCTTGGAAAACTGACAAACGTTTTTCTGGAATTGATGTATACATGTTTTGTGTTATCAGTAGAATTGAGTAGAACTGTACATGAAAAGCAATAAACGGCAAGCGTTTAAAAAAAGAACATTTTCTTAATGGATCAGATTGAAATAATACCTAATGTCTTTGAAACGATAATTAAATCCATCCATCCATTTTCTGTTGAGGGATGCAGGGAGCTGGAGCCTACCCCATGCAGACGACACCTAGATTGGTTGCGTACTATTGTTCACTATATAGTGTAGCCTCTCACGCTCCCGCAGTCCCGAGTGACCCACCACAACAGGGGTGGCAAGCTCATTTTATAGTTACGGTTTTCCTCAGCGGGCCCTTCTGACTATGAAAGCCATATACATCAGGGGTCGGGAACCTATGGCTCGCGAGCCACATGTGGCTCTTTTGAGGACTGCGTCTGGCTCGCAGATAAATCTCAGCTGATAATTCTTAACATGATAAATAATAATAATAACAATTCGGCTGATATATTGAAGTAAAACATTACGGAAATCCCAGTGTTCCAAATATAAAACATTCCAATGCATTTCAATCCATCCATCCATTTCCCACAGCAATGCGGGCGGCAGGAGCCAATGCCAGTCGTCCTTCCAGGTAGAGTAGGGTCAGACTATTTTATTGGATAATGCGGTGACACACTGCGTGAGGAAAGTCTTGCCGTTTCACCAATGAAAGGCTCAACAAGAGGGGAGGATTTATTTAAGTCTTTCATTGCATTTGCTAAAGAAAAAGATGTACGGATGGATAAACCTATTTTGCTGTGGACTGATGGTGCTCCATGTATGGTGGGGAAACACAGAGGATTTGTAGCGTTTCTTCGTAAACATGGAAATAGACCCATCCTAACTTTTCATTGCATTCTACATCAGGAGGCGCTTTGTTCTCAAAGGTGTGGCGAGCTGCCCGGTAAGGTAACGTCATTGAAAACAAGCTGTAACTCTTTATCGCAGATATTGTAACGGCTCTACGTACGTATGCATGTGAGCGGTCGTTCTCACATCTAAAAAAAAAAAAAATCACGAAGACCAACCTACGATCCCGTTTAACGGATGGAGGACTTAACGCCTGCATGAACCTTAACCTCACCGCCTATCAACCAGACTACAAAGCCAACAGCAAAACCATGCAGCACCAGAAGTCGCATGAATGGTAAGAAGTATTTTATTTGTTATTGGTCGGCTTCAGTATAACGTTATTAAAAAGAATACATTCAGAGACTTATTGTATTCTAAAATTGTTGGTCTTTTAGTTACGTTTAGTGTTACATTTTAAAAATACGTTTTTGTTTTGGCTTTCACGGAAATACTTTTTAAAAATATGTGGCTTCCCTGGTAGAGATGTGCATCACACACTTTACCGCTTATACACAATTACTCCGGCAATTGATTGTTACATACTGTGTTTGAATGTGGCCCTCGGGCCTCATGTTTGACATCTGTGCACTACACCATCAGTGACTGATAATAAAATAATAACTTCAAATAGGATGAAGTCGATTTATAGCAGCTCAAAACAATGCAATGTAATTATTCTACTTTTTTGTTTATAGTGCGGAGACCAAGTCGTGCCGCAAATAGGGAAAATCTGCGAGTAATTGAGGACCCCTCAATAAAGGTTTAGAATTGCTTATAGAGGCTACAAGATGGTGTCAAAAACCTTCCATCCATCCATCCATTTCCCATACCACTTATTCTCGCTAGGGTCGCTGGTGTGCTGGAGCCTATACGAGCTGAGAGGCAGGCTACATACACCTTGAACTGGCCGTCAGCCAATCGCAGGCGTCAAAAACCTACTTTTTTTTCAAAATGAAACTCATCTGTTCCCAACAAAAGTCTTTCATCATTTTTTGGGAAGGAAATTAGCACTGTATAATTTGGTACTTTATAAAAACATACATGGTGGCGCAGAAAGGGAAGACGTTTTTGAAAATCTGACAAAATAATAAATGGTAGCTGCAAACCAATTTTCTTGACATCAATGTGTTCATATTGAAATAGCATTTGACACAATCAAGTGTGGAAAACAACATCCATGAGGTGGTGTCCGTTTTCATTGATGCATTTCTGAGGCCGTCGATGGAAGTTGGCTTCCGCTGTCTCCAACATTGCTCTCTCGATTCGGGTGACTTTCACGCGAATAGTTTATACAGGGATTATGCGCATACACACGTGGCTTGAGGAATCACAATTGTCTTTGTCGCAATTCAGGCACAAATAAATGATTTATCATCTCAATGTCATGCTCAGAGGTCACAGTAACACAAATCAACAGAGCAATGTTGGAGGGAGTGGAAGCCAACTTCCATCAACGCCTTCAGAAATGCATCAGTGAAAACGGACACCACCTCATGGTTGTTGTTTCCCACACTTGACTGTGTCAAATGCTATTTCAATACGAACACATTGCAGCCAGCATTTATTATTTTGTCAGTTTAAAAAAAAAAAAAAAAACATCTGTCCGTTCTGCCCCACCTTGTACTCATAACATAATTAAACACAATGTAAAGAATGAAACATTTTGTGCGTCATGTATGCAGTATAATACAGTCATAAAGAAACGAAGAGGAGTTTCATGACTACTGTAAGTGACCTAGTAAGATACTGTTATATGAGTCGTTTGAGTGTTGTATTATCTGTCTGTTTGTGTTCAAATATACATTGCTTGAAGCGTTATAGCGCTGACGTTTAGATGCTATTTGTTAGCTTGTCGATTATGTTTAGCATTGTTTGTTAGCGTTTTGCCAAGTGGACTTTTCGAAGGCAAAGCGTGTGGTTGTTTAAAATACCCAACGTGCATATCTCTTTGTTTTGTGTTTAGTGTGGCGTTGAACTTCGGAGTGGAAACAAACAGCCTGAAGCCTCTGCCGAACTTGCCGCTTGTTGGGAAGTGAGTTGAGTTGAATTCACTGCCACCATACAATGCTCGTATGTTAGATTTTTGCTCACAAATCAAAGCAAAAAAATCTGCTCAATGACAGCTCGGATCTAAAAAAAAACAAACTCGTAAGTCGGGCCAATCGTATCTCAAAGCAACACTATCGTCCTTGGCATCAAAATGCTACAAGGTGGCGGCAAAGTGGTACTTTTGTCTAAATGAAGCAGCTCAATTCACTTCAACATAATTCCTTGGCACCCAGATGCCACATGGAGCCAAAATTATATCTGTATTACTTTGGCCTGACTACAACGACAGTGAATAGGTGAGATCGGTCGGTTCCACAAAAATAGAATAGGTGAATTTGCAAATGCAGAACCGCGAATATTCGGGTTAATGAATTCACAAAAGCCTTGAGTGAAGTCTGAGAGATTTCCACTGCATTCGGGTGGCAACATTGTTGTTGTTGGGACGTTAGCGCATGTGTCCGGACCTCACACATGCAACTCCAGGGATGCTCCTTTTGCCGGAAAGGCCAATTCAAGCGTTAATGTAGTGCTGGCATTTGTGTACAGTTTCCTATTAAATTATCATGCGAACATGTTAATGGAGTCTGGGTCACACAAAAGCGGAAAACAAAAAACTGTTGACAAAATATCTGTGGTCGACCCAATCCAAAAATAAAAGTAGTTGCCAAAAAATATATATATATTTATTCCACTTGGAGTTATGCGTGCACATACATACACACACAGTGGAAGAATAAGTTACAGTATGTTTACTGCTAAAGGAGCAAGCAGGAATGTTCAAGTGGTACCAGCTCAAGTTGTTTTTAATAAATGTCACCAAATTCCTTGTAGTTTGGGCGACAGAGCAGAGATGACATCTGCGGGTCACTTTGCCGCCCTGCTCGCGTGCGCGTGACAGTCAAATGGAATTTTCATAAGCGGCTCAGAAAATGGATGGATGGATGGAGTCAGTTGGGTGATCTAATAAAAAGTGACGAGAATCTGATTTCCGCTTACGTGCCCTGACTTGATTGACACATTCTAGAATCAAATCAAAGCAAAGACAGCTGCGAGTGATTTCCCACAACTATTGTGGTTTAGGCACACAGACGGAAGGAATGGGGAAGTTCCAGGGAGATGGAGGCTCTTTCTTCACTGTCACCGCAGGACCTCATTTGAAGCTTATTTGTTTCATTTGTTGATTGCTCAGGATCATTGTAAACTGGAACACATGAGCAGTGCAAACAGCTAAACGGAGGCTGTAGGTTAGCCAGATAGTTTTCAATGATAGTCTTCAGTGAGTGCATGTATAAAATCTTGGTAGTTCAACAATCGGAGAGCAAAACGGATAATGGAAGTATATCTTTAGATATATTTTAGGCCATACAAAAAAAAATAGAAATAAAAAAACATTAGCAGTGGGAGGGTGCTGGGTGTCCAGACAGCGAGACTGGCATGTCGCACGCGTTGCGTGTGCCTGCACGTGTGCGCGCATGCAAATGATTGACATCAGATCGGCCACGTCTGTCTCTAAGGTCTCTGATAGGTTGTTCCTGTAGCACCATGTAAATAATAACGGAAATTAAATTAGCGGCATTAACTGGAGCCAGAGAGGAAGGATTTTTCAAAAGATCATTTAATAGTTTTCTACTGTCAGGTCAGTTTTAATATGTGTTACAAAAAGTTGTTTTTTAACTGCAAACTCTACCTTTAATAATCTGAAATGAACTACTAAAACATCAACATAATTTATTTTCAGCAAAACATGACAGCCACATGTGATTATTGTGGAAAGGTCAACAGATCCAGCTGCCCAGATTTTTATAAATATATATATATATATATATATATATATATATATATATATATATATATAAAATGATCAAAGGTCAAATTTGTTATTTGAGATGCTGGGATAGGGCTTGGATAATTTATATATAATTATTTTTTGTACTATACTTATTAGGTTCACGGTTGTGCTGGAGTCTACCCCAGCTGACTTTGGGCGAAAGGTCGATTGGTCACCAGTCAATCGCAGAGCTCATATAGATAAACAACCATTCAGACTCACATTTACACCTGGAGGCAATTTCAAGTGTTCAATTAACCCAATGCGCATGTTTTGGGAATATTGGATAAGGCCATAGTACCCAGAGAGAACATACAAGCTCCACACGGCTGAGCTGAGACTTTAACTTGTCGAATGTGAGGCAGACCAACCGTGCAGCAGTTTTTATCAGATGTGAAATTCAGTTGGCGACAGCAAAAGAAGTGCTTTCATCCTGTCTCAATTGACAAGGCTGAATTGGAAATGGCACTCAAACAGTTATTTCCTAAAAAGCTTAGTGTTGGTTCGAGCCACCCGCCCTTCACTCACACTGGGAGAAAATGAGGCGATCTGAGAATTAAATTGAAATACAAGGTAAAGATTGCTTTGACCTTCTTTTCTTCTGACCGAGGAGGCCTGCAGGCACACTAGTGGGGACGTTCTGCTGGGATGTACTCCAAGCGAACGAACCTTCAGTCAATATTGAAAGAAGATGTGAGCGTGCACTTTAATGTGGCCTGAGTTATGCTTTCAGGGCCCAATTGGAAATCTTCAGGACATTGAGCCATCAGCATCCCTACTGCTCCTCTGCACGCTCCTGCTTTGCAGCGCAGTGGGTCGAGCGTGGCACCAGCCGGGCTGTGGTCACGGGTTCGACTCTCGCTGTGACACACTCAAACTGAAATTGCATACTTGCAGTGGGGCAAAAGAGAGCAAAGATAAACTATGAAAGCAAGGAGATGCATAATCATCACATGAATTATTGAACGCTGTAGTCTAACAATGACAGCTACCACTAAGTAAGGGCTAAATTCAAAGCGATCCCACACAGCTGATGGGCCCGCTGACTTGAGTTATGACATTGAGGCTCAGAAGTTGCCTGAACGTCCATTGAGAATAGGAAAAACAGACTCGGATAAATATGAGATAATTACGAGACTGGGTGACAACCAGAGGCGACAGGACATGATGGATGAGGCAGGGAAATACAAAGGAACCAAGCAACCGCTGTAACACAAACTGTGGACGGCGGGATGGGAGTGGAAGGCAAAACAAAAGACGACTGGAAGGAGGAGGAGAGCACTACAGAGGTCTTCATGTCACAGGCCTCCAGGATCAGCCCACTCCCAAGGCCTCGCCAAGCCTCCATTCTGCCAATTTGTTGGTGAATTTCCTCCTGAAAGATTATAATATTTATTTATTTATTAAAGTACACGACGAGAACGGACTGTGGTTGATTTATATAGCATTCTAAGAGATAAAGCACTCCGTGGAATACCGAGTATCACCTAGGCCTAAAAAAAAAAAAAAAAAAAAAGCAAGACCGACAATAAAGTGCAAGAACAAATAAAATCCCTTACATATATAAGAATAACTTAAACTGTACACAAAGTTAGTGAGTAGCTTAAGTAAATAATGTAAGTTAAGTCAGTAGTCAACTGTATGTAAGAAGCATAGGAAAGTCTAAGCCTAATTTACATAGCTAAAATAAGTAGATAGCTCACATAAGTAACATAGGTAAGAAAGTAAATAAATAAATTAGGTAAGTAGCTTGTGTAAATAGTGTAAGTAAGCAGCGTAAGCAGCCTTAAGTAAGTAATCAAGTAAGGCAATTTAAGTCATTTTCATATAATTTGATCAATAACGGTAAAGAAATGGCCCATTTAATTTCCTTTTGGAAGTCAATTAATTTTACTGATGTGTGATTTGAATTATTGGCAATTGATATCCACAAAAACAGGTGATAATTGTTTCTAAAAAAATTATATATATATATATATATATATATATATTTTTTTTTTTATATTTGGAAAAAAAATAACGTTTTTTAACTTTAAATGCCAAAATGTCTTTACCGTTAGGTGTCCGAAATGAAGTTTGATGATTTGCAACACTTTCTGAAGATCCTCATGAGATTTTTGGATGTATCGGATTTTTCTCCTCTTGCTTAATATGCCTTTTCTATGAAAATTAACACAAATCCATCTTAATGGCTTGAGAGTTCCTTCTTTGTCACTCAAACTGTCTTTACTGTTAATGCTACTGGTGGCGGACTGACACTAACTTGAAGCTCTAACTTGTCACTCACATCACACTACTCACCCCCACCTTCCCTTGTAAAGGCGTACACTCATCATTTCAGATATTACAGTATGTACAGTACATTGAAAATAAATCATAACATTTATTAACTGAATTAAATGAGGTTTACTTTTTTTTTCAACGCCAAAGAATGTGCTATTAATACAGAACATTTTCAAAATGAGCTAAAAACTATCTTGACTATAGAGGTTATTCCCGAGTTCACTTGTTTGTTCGCAATGCAGTCCTATGGGGGGCACAAGCCAGTGTAAACTGTAGGCCGGTCCCAAGCCCGGATAAATGCAGAGGGTTGGTTCAGGGAGGCATCCGTCTTAAAACTTTGCCAAACAAATATGAGCGTTCATCCAAAGAATTCCATACCGGATTGGTCGTGGCCCGGGTTAACAACGTCCGCCACTGGCGCCGTCAACCTGCAGCGCGCCGTTGGAAATTCAGCTATTGTGGATCCAAGTCGAAGAAGAAGAGATGGAAAGCGGGTTCTTCGGCAGAAAGAGAAGAGGAAAGCACAGTGCCTAGAACTGAATGTGGGAATTTTCAATGTTGGGACTGTGACAGGAAAATCTCGGGAGTTGGTTGACATGATGATTAGGAAAAAGGTTTATATATTGTGTGTCCAGGAAACCAGGTGGAAAGGCAGTAAGGTTAGAAGTTTAGGGGCAGGGTTTAAAATATTTTACCATGGTGTAGTTGGGAAGAGAAATGGAGTGGGATTATTTCAAAATAAGAGTTGGCTAAGAATGTCTTGGAAGTGAAAAGAGTATCAGATCAAGTGATAAGGCTGAAACTTGAAATTGAGGGCGTTATGTATAATGTGATTAATGGCTATGCCCCACAGATAGGATGTGACCTAGAGGTGAAAGAGAAATTGTGGAAGCAGCTAGACGAAGTATTTCTGAGCATCCCAGAGAGAGTCGTGATTGGTGCAGATTGTAATGGACTCTAGGTGGACAGGAGGAGCTTCCAGAAGATTGGACCACTGCACCCAAGGTGATCAGAGAGGCAGGCAGGAGAGTACTTGGTGTATCTTCTGGTAGGAAAGGGGTGAAGGAGGCTTGGTGGTGGAACTTCACAGTACAAGAAATCATACAAGGAAAAAGGTTAGCTAAGAAGAACTGGGAAACTGAGAGGACCGAGGAGAGGCAAAAGGAATACATTGAGATGCAAAACAGGGCAAAGGTAGAGGTGGCAAAGGCCAAACAAGAGGCATATGATGACATGTATGGCAGGTTGGACACTAAAGAAGGAGAAAAGGATCTATACAGGCTGAACAGACAGCGGGATAGAGATGGGAAGGATGTGCAGCAGGTTAGGGTGATTAAGGATAGAGATGGAAATATGTTGACTGGCGCCAGCAGTGTGTTAGCCAGATGGAAAGAATACTTTGAGGAGTTGATGAATGAGGACAATGAGAGAGAAGGGAGAGTAAAAGAGGCAAGTGTGGTGAACCAGGAAGTGGCAATGATTAGTAAGGGGGAAGTTAGAAAGGCATTAAAGAATACGAAAAAAGGAAAGGCAGTGGGTCCTGATGACATTCCTGTGGAGGTATGGAAGCATCTAGGAGAGGTGGCTGTGGAGTTTTTGACCAGCTTGTTCAATAGAATTCTAGCGGGTGAGAAGATGCCTGAGGAATGGAGGAAAAGTGTGCTGGTGCCCATTTTTAAGAACAAAGGTGATGTGCAGACCTGTGGGAACTATAGAGGAATAAAATTGATGAGCCACACAATGAAGTTATTGGAAAGAGTAGTGGAGGCTAGATTAGGACAGAAGTGAGCATTTGCGAGCAACAGTATGGTTACATGCCTAGAAAGCGTACCACAGATGCATTATTTGCCGTGAGGATGTTGATGGAAAAGTATAGGAAAGGACAGAAGGAGCTACATTGTGTCTTTGTAGATCTAGAGAAAGCCTATGACAGAGTACCCAGAGAGGAACTGTGGTAATGCAGGAGTGGCAGAGAAGTATGTTAGAATAATACAGGACAGGTACGAGGGCAGCAGAACAGCGGTGAGGTGTGCTGTAGGTGTGACAGACGAATTTGAGGTGGAGGTGGGACTACATCACTGATCAGCCTTGAGCCCCTTCCTGTTTGCAGTGGTGATGGCTAGGTTGACAGATGAGGTTAGACTGGAATCCACGTGGATCATGATGTTTGTAGATGACATTGTGATCTGCAGTGAAAGCAGGGAGCAGGTGGAGGAACCGTTAGAAAGATGGAGGCATGCACTGGAAAGCAGAGGAATGAAGATTAGCCGAAGTAAGACAGAATATATGTGCATGAATGAGAGGGGTGGTGGGGGAAGAGTGAGGCTACAGGGAGAAGAGATAGCGAAGGTGGAGGACTTTAAATACTTGGGGTCAACCGTCCAGAGCAATGGTGAGTGTGGTCAGGCAGTGAAGAAACAGGTCCAAGCAGGTTGGAAGGGGTGGAGGAAGGTGTCAGGTGTGTTATGTGACAGAAGAGTCTCTGCTAGGATGAAGGGCAAAGTTTATAAAACAGTGGTGAGGCCAGCCATGATGTACGGATTAGAGACAGTGGCACTGAAGAGACAACAGGAAGCAGAGCTGGAGGTGGCGGGAATGAAGATGTTGAGGTTCATTCTCGGAGTGACCAGGTTGGATGAAATTAGAAATGAGCTCATCAGGTTCGATGTTTTGGAGACAAAGTTCGAGAGAGCAGACTTTGATGGTTTGGACACGTCCAGAGTGAATATATTGGTAGAAGGATGATGAGGATGGAGCTGCCAGGCAAGAGAGCGAGAGGAGGACCAAAGAGAAGGTTGATGGATGTCGTGAGGGAAGACATGAGGGCAGTTGGTGTTCGAGAGGAGGATGCAGGAGATAGGCTTAACATGGAAAAGGATGACGCGCTGTGGCGATCCCTAAAGGGACAAGCCGAAAGGAAAAGAGACTTATTGATTGTTCACAATGGGGCATAATTTCCACTTTTAAGGGGTCGAAACATTCATAGCTAATAAGTGTTAAAAGCCAGAGTATTGCCTTCATTTGAGTTTGCACTATCGTATATACCATGTCAGGAATGCTGCTAAAAGCTGCAAAGTTTATTGAAAGTTAAATGTAGTATTACCGTGGCATGGTGTACGACTGGTAAGCACATCTGCCTCACATTTCTGAGGACTGGAATTCAAATCCCGGTGTGGAGTTTGTATGTTCTCCCCGTGCCTGCGTGGGTTTTCTCCAGGTACTCCGGTTTCCTCCCACATCCCAAAAACATGTGTGGTAGGTTAATTGAAGACTCCAAATTGCCCGTCGGTGTGAATGTGAGTGTGAATGGTTGTTTGTTTATATGTGCCGTGTGAATGGATGGCGACCAGTCTACAGCAGCTCCATGCAAGTACCCCGCAGTTAGCTGGGATAGGCTCCAGCATACCCGTACTAGATGTACTATTACCAGATCAACATTGTAAATAAGGATTTTTTTAATTGTATTATACTGCTTTATATATATATATATATATATATATATATATATATATATATATATATATATATATTTAATTTAATTTAATTTAATTTAATTTAATTTTATTTTATTTTATTTTATTTTATTTCCTGTTATCAAAAGAAGTGTATTTAAATAGGCCACCACCATTTGCTCTGAAAATAAGGGTTGCCTTTACTATGAATGGCTAAAATTTTAGATCATTAATAAGTTTTTGAAAATAGGACTTGAAACATGGCTATTTCAGTATGGGAAACATTTATCCATAAAAACCAAAGAAACATGGAAAATTGATAAATTATCTTTAGTGTTATTCATCAAATCATATCAAAATGATCCATTTAACTAGGTAACCTACGTAAGTAGTTTAGGTAAGCAGCTTCGGTAAGTAGCACAAATTTATTAGGAGCATAAATAATCAAGTAACTTCAGTAATCAGCGTAAGTAAGTAAGGAGTGTAAGTATTTAGTGTAAGTAAGTAACTTAGGTAAGGAGCCTGGATATGTAAGTGGCTTAAGTAAGTAGCGTAAGTCATTAAGTTAGTAACTTAAGTATTGTAAGTAGTGTAAGTAGCATAAATTATAAATTTGGTAAGTAAGTAACTTCAGTAATTAACATAAGTAAATAAGTAGGACGAGTAAGAAAGTAAGTAAGCAAGCAAGTAACAGGTAGGGAACTCTGGTAAGTAGCTTAAGTGTAGCAAAAGTAACTAGTGTAAGTACTGTAAGTAAGTAATTAATTAAGTCATTAGCTGAATTAATTAAGTAAGTAGTGGAAGTGTGAAAGTAGGTATGTACGTAAGCACATAAGTCAGAAGGTAAAGTACTTCAAATTATTTGGGTAACAAAGGAGTTAAATTGCATTTTTAAAAATGAAGCAAGTATTTACTTTGTGATGTAACTGAGCAGTGGTACCTGAAACGAGCTGATGAAAATGCTTTACAAAACAAATAAAGCGGAATAATTAGGTTTTGTAAAAATATGTGAAACCTTTATTTATAAAAAAAAAAAAAAAAAAAAAAAAAAAAACCCTAACTAAACAACACTTTTCCTCAACACTATCCCCCAAAATAAAAAATAAAAATACTCCTCCTGAATCTGGTGACCGTTCTTGGAGGCCCACTAGCGGCCGCGGGGCACTGAGCAGGTGCTTAGTTGGCTTATGTCTCGCCCGTGCCCTTTCCCCTCGCCCCTTCTTCTATTTCTGCCTTTTAAGGCGTTGCGTCACATGGCGGAGTGAGGCGGCCGGGAAAAGGTGAGCGTGGAAGACTGCGGGATACAGTGGAAGGAAGATTAGGAGGGGAAACAAAAGCAGAAAAGAGAGAGGAGTGGAGGGAGAGGAGATGCACGATAAGATCATGCATTAAGTTAAAAGCATACTTTAATGAAACTCTGACCGCAGATGGCTTCATGCAGGTTATGAAAGGAGATCATGGTAAATATTATTATTATTTTTTTTAGCTCTGTTTATCCACTCCAGTTGCTTTCTCAACATTCTCTACATAGCCTGTTGTCGGAGTCCTCTATTTGTGTGTTCCACACCCAACTATGTTGTGACTCTAAGTAACCTTTAGCGGTCAGAATAAAAGTGCAGGATTCAAGGAGAGTGTGACCTCTTCACTGGGAGTTCAACTCTGTGGTTCGGGTCCTTATTGGAATCATATGTGACAGAGTAAAAAAACATGCTTCGGATAAATGGCCACAACATTAGGTACACCTGCACAATCTGGGGACATTCAGCGAGAGCACGGGCGTATTTAGTCATTGGGGCTCCAAAGCAAACCCAGTCATGTGGCCCTCCACATCCGTCTAAAGACTTTGAATATTCATATTTATCATCAACTAAAATGTGGGCATTTGAGGAAAAAATTCGCCCATTCCCTTAGCTTGACAAAGTGCTTCAAACCCTACTTAAGGATTATTATTCTCTAAGAAGTGAAGAACCTTGATTTGGACTGTAATTGATAAGATCATGAATCAGGTGCATTAGTTTACCATTTTGATCGCTCGAATCCATCTTCGAGATGGAAATTGTCGCTCGTTGTCACACGCCACTTCATCTCGCTGACACCGACAGCAGTGCTAACCGCAACCGGCAAGCGTGTCTGGCGCTCGCTGTTGTCGGTTACGCACGTTCGGTGAAAACGTCGAATAGATTTGATAAAAACGCTTTCCCTTTAACCTCCTCCTCTCCGCTCCACTCACAACAAACCAACAAATGTGTTTTTTCGACCCGCTTCCTGAATCAAGTATGCGCATGTGAATAAACAGATTATTAAATCAACTCTCCAACAGTTGTTTTTGTGTCGCATCCCTTTGGATTGCGCCTGTGTGCCCGATGAAACTGCCTATAGTGTCTTTATTGTAGTGTTGCTACTGTAGACATCCATAATAACATTTGCACGTGATGTCAAAAGGCTTCAGTTTACAGACTGATTTATATTAGAGACACAACTGCACCAGACAGAAATGATGGATGCCGTAGATGCATCACAGCTTGCGTTGCGCCCTTCCTTAGGGTTTGCAGGCGCGCTGCGTTTGATTAAAAGTCAATATTAAAGTTAAATGCAAAGGAGTCCAGCTGCAAATCCACACACAGGCTGATGATGGATGAGGCAACGGACGAGCCTCCGTTTGTGGGAACACAAATGAAGTCTCACAGAGGCCTGGACCACTTGTCAACACATTGTTGCAGGACAATTAGAACTATACGGAAAAATGCCGACCGTGTGTTTCACTTGGTACTCACTGTTTAAAAAAAATTCAACAAATTTTAAAAAAAAGGATCGCTTGCTTGAGAATCTGCACACATAATTGCAGTATTGACAATTACCACAGGAGAGAGAGAAAGAAAATCCCTTCCTATGATTATGGTGAACAAAACACTGCTGTGCTTATATTTCTTTGAGCTTGTAAATGAATTTAACCTGGTGTGTTTATTTTGCGCTTCAAAAAGGGTTACCGTAGAGATTTATTGCCAAAGTTCACAAAAGATTCCAAAACAAAATCAAATCTTTTTATATTGTCCTCCATGACATGTTTTAGTAAATAAATCTGTATTTTTGTTAGGGTTTTTTTTTTCTTTTCTTTTTTTTTCTTTTTTTTTTGTATACAACTTGTCTCAACACTATAAGTGTTGAGTCTATTTTTAACTTATTGGTGTTGTTTCAGCTCTTCTAAACAATCTTGAGTCGGTATGTACATTATTAGATCATAACGTGTGTAGTTATCACTGTATTATCAATAATTACCTAAAGTCTCCCTCTTTCTTGCACAATCTATTGATCAAAACATAGATGACCCACAAAAAAAATAGATTCAAAAAAAAATAACTACTGACATTACACGAGTTATTTGATTAACAAGATTTCTATATTTTTTTTAAATAATATTTTGCCCC
This sequence comes from Phycodurus eques, assembly GCF_024500275.1. Taxonomy (NCBI): domain Eukaryota; kingdom Metazoa; phylum Chordata; class Actinopteri; order Syngnathiformes; family Syngnathidae; genus Phycodurus; species Phycodurus eques. The sequence goes on along the minus strand of NC_084533.1, from coordinate 6,057,937 downwards.
CGTTGTGAAGTTAATACATGACTGAGTATGTTTGAATCATCTTTCAGTGTGATGCAGTGCAGCTCTACATATGCTAAAGTGCAATTTAAATTAGTACACCGTTGCTCATTAATAACTTTGTGACATTCTCAATTTTAAAAAAAAGTGAACATTATTAGCTTTGTAAAAAAAAAAAAAAAAATTTTTTTTAAAACGAAATGTGTGGATCCAACTTTTCTATTGGCTCTCGCAAGGCTTTTGTTGGAGAGGATGTTCCAAGTTGCACATAAAAGTTACACGATAGGAGCGAGAAGCAAACAGAATGAAACAACAAACTGGAACGAACAGGAAGCATCGAAAAGAGACAGACCTTTTTTCCATCAAGGACATGAAGTCTCTGCTCCAAATCTTTGAGTTTCAAATCATTGGTGTGATTCATCCCCACGGAGGCTGTTCTATTTCAACTCACACATCTGCTACCTCAGCAATCACTGGTCAAACACCTTTTTTTTTTTAAGAAAAAAAAAAAAATAATAATAATAATACTTTCTCAGGGACAGTGGAAACCTTTATAGGGCTCTACTGCCCTGCTGTGGTGACAGGGGGGAATTATTTTTGAACTGACTCATGCTGAACCACCTGCGTGCAGTTTCCACAGTGGAAAGAATGATGTGTGCGTGTGTTTATCTTCTGCCCGTGTGAACAGATAGAATATGTTTGTATGTTTGCAGGTAGCCTGAGACTCTCCCACTCCCCTGCCAAGCCGCACAACGTCCTCACATCAATGGAAATTAGGACCACATTGGCTTTGTGTGTGTGTGCGTGTGTGTGTGTGTGTGTGTGCGTGCTCACTGATTGGATCTCATTTAAGTAGAAACAGATTCAAGAATGATAATTGCGTCTAATAGGATGGAATTTCTTGAACTGTGTCAAACAGCAGCATCGCAGGGCTGTAGGTCAATTGAAAGCACGCACACACACACACGCACACACGCACGCGAACGCAAACGCACACACGCGCACGGACACACGCGGGCGCGAGCAAAGCTATAAAATCATTGTAGAGGTCTGTAATGACTCTTACTATATTATAACAAAATGCTCCGAAATGTACTTTTTCTTCTCTGGTGTGTTTTTCGTATGTTGATAGTAATAGCAAAAAAAAAAAAAAACATGAAACACTAAAGGCCTCAATAAAGTAAACAAAAACAAAATAGAATTGAATTAATTACCCGAGGTAGGGTTGTAAAATTCCCACAATTTTTGGGGACCTTTGGAAACAATTGGATACTATATGGGTATTCCATCCCATGGAAAATAAAATGAATGTATTTTTATTTATTTTTTATTTATTTTAGTCCTTGGAGGGGGTTTATTTTTTATTTCTTTTAGTCCTTGGAGGGGGTGCTGGAGAGCGCTCCCGCTGGGGACTCCATTGTTCTGCTGGGGGACTTCAATGCTCACGTGGGCAATGACAGTGAGACCTGGAAGGGCGTGATTGGGAGGAACGGCCCCCCCCCCCGATCAGAACCCGAGCGGTGTTCTGTTATTGGACTTCTGTGCTCATCACGGATTGTCCATAACGAACACCACGTTCAAGCATAAGGGTGTCCACAAGTGCACTTGGCACCAGGACCCCCGAGGTCGCAGTTCGATTATCGACTTTTTTCTGCTCGGAACGTCTTGCGGAATCCCCTGTCAGAGGGAGTTTCAACTCCCACCTCCGACAGAACTTTGCTCATGTTCCGGGGGAGGCGGGGGACATCGAGTCCGGCCGACCGGAGCTGTGGCCGTAAGGTGGTCGGTGCCTGTCGTGGCGGCAAGCCCCGAACCCGTTGGTGGACACCAATGGTGAGGGATGCCATCAAGCTGAAGAAGGAGTCCTATCGGGCCTTTTTGGCCTGCGGGACTCCTGAGGCAGCTGAGGGTTACCGGCTGGCCAAGTGGAATGCAGCTTTGGTGGTCACTGAAGCAAAAACTGGGAGGAGTTCGGTGAGGCCATGGAGAAAGACTTCCGGACGGCTTTGAGGAAATTTTGGTCCACCATCCGACGTCTCAGGAGGGGAAAGCAGTGTATAGTGTTATAGTGTATCAACACTGTGTATAGTAGGGATGGGGCACTGCTGACCTCGACTCTGGACGTTGTGAGCCAGTGGGGAGAATACGTCGAAGACCTCCTCAATTCCACCGACACGCCTTCCCATGAGGGAGCAGAGTCTGTGTTCTCTGAGGCGGGCTCTCCTATCTCTGGGGTTGAGGTGACCGAGGTGGTTAAAAAGCTCCTCGGTGGCAAGGCCCCAGGGGTGGATGAGATTCACCCGGAGTTCCTCAAGGCTCTGGATGTTGTAGGGCTGTCCTGGTTGACACGCCTCTGCAACATCGCGTGGACATCAGGGACAGTGCCTCTAGATTGGCAGACTGGGGTGGTGGTCCCCCTTTTTAAGAAGGGGGACCGGAGGGTGTGTTCCAACTACAGGGGGATCACACTCCTCAGCCTCCCTGGTAAGGTCTATTCAGGGGTGCTGGAGAGGAGGGTCCGCCGGGAAGTCGAATCTCAGATTCAGGAGGAGCAGTGTGGTTTTCGTCCTGGCCTTGGAACAGTGGACCAGCTAAAGAAGGAGCTAAGCCGAAAGGCAAAGCTCTCGATTTACCGTCGATCTATGTTCCTACCCTCACCTATGGTCACGAGCTGTGGGTCATGACCGAAAGAACAAGATCAACAAGCGGCCGAAATGAGTTTTCTCCGCGGGGTGTCCGTGCTCTCCCTTAGCAATAGGGTGAGAAGCTCGGTCATCCGGGAGGCTCTCAGAGTAGAGCCGCTGCTCCTCCACATCGAGAGGAGCCAGATGAGGTGGCTGGGGCATCTGATTCGAATGCCTCCCGGACGCCTCCCTGGTGAGGTGTTCCGGGCAAGTCCCACCGGGAGGAGACCCCGGGGACGACCCAGGACACGCTGGAGAGACTACGTCCTTCGGCTGGCCTGGGAACGCCTCGGGATCCCCCCGGAAGAGATGGATGAAGTGGCTGGGGAAAGGGAAGTCTGGGCGTCCCTGCTAAAGCTACTCCCCCTGTAACCCAACCTTGGATAAGCGGTAGAAGATGGATGGATGGATGGATCTGCAAAACAGCATGTTAGTCTGTAACTGGAAATTAATTTTTCAGTGCGCTTTTTGACCCACAAACATTGATCAAAAATATTATAGTATATAATATTATTATTATAATATTATTATTATAATATTATTATTATAATATTATTATTATAGTATATATATATATATATATAGTATATATAGTCTTATGGAACAGGATGACTGGTTAGCACATCTGCCTCACAGTTCTGAGGACCTGGGTTCAAATCTGGCCTCAGGTCTGCTGAGTTTGCATGTTCTCCCTGTGCCTGCGTTGATTTTATTTGGGTACTCCATTTTACCCCCCACATTCCAAAAATACAAACATGCATGGGAGGTTAATTGACAAATGGTAAAAAAAATAAAAAATAAAACAGGTAACAAGCACATTCAGACTCTAGTTGCACAGTCACAACTGAGGCTGAGTCACTCAACATGCAGACAGGCTAACGGTTTAGCCACTGAACAACCAGCAAACTCTACACTCTTATTCGCTGACTCCCGCTTCACTCGACAGGACAGGCCCCGCCTTTTAAAGCCACACATATTCAAAGTCACAGATACAACAGTGGAGAACGTGATGATGGCCACCGAAAGTGGACAAAAATAATACTTGCTCCCCACATGCATATTTTGTTTTGACATTATGCATCCATCCATCCATCCATTTTCTGAGCCGCTTCTCCTCACTAGGGTCGCGGGCGTGCTTAAAATATATAGAAATAAAAAAAGTAAATATGTAGTCGCTACTTCACAGATTTTCATCTATTGTGGGGGGTTCTGAACGTAAAGCTCCACAGTAATTGATGGACTATACTCGAAAATCAAAACTAAAAGCATTACGAGAGAAGCTTGTGGAAACACCGTTTTTGCGACTTTCGGCTTGTCCCATCAGGACGCATCATTTGTTTGCCACTGTTTGTACGCCGGATGCCGTACCTGACGCAACCTGGCCATTTTGTTATCTGAGCTTGGGTCCGGCACTGGGTGGGTTTACTCACCAATCAGTATGAAATATGTATGATTTATAAAAAAAATTAAACATTTTTTTTTAAAAGTCACAAGTGGTTTTTCAGCACATTCGTGGATCCATTAGGGTGTGGTTCAATGTGCCCCTAATGCAAAATCACCCCTGAATTGATGAGACATTTTGTTGAAATATTGAGATGTGAGAACATTAGTGTACATGTGCGACTTACAACCAGAGTTGCTGCGGGCCATGTAGAAACACAGTGGAACGTGGTGCCTTAGGAAGTTGGCGGCCTCGCGGTGTGATTGGGACCAGACCTCACACATCTGACATAGATGTACATACGTCATGCCCTGATCAATCCCCGCTCTCCTCCAGAGGGACAGCGTTGCCGCCCGTCAGTCTGGACACGCAGCCAAGGTCATGCAGAAGGCGCAGAGGCTCCGCGCGAGCCTGTCCATTCACATGTGAAAGAATTGAATCGTGATCACGCTGATTCTTCCAACTCAGCTTGTCCCGTGCCAAAAAAAGCTTCACAAGCAAAGTCCAGAAATCCCAACAACAGTTTCATCATCCAGAGATGTGCAGGCTTCAATCAAGATCACGAGGCCTCCTTTAGGAAGACCATGATGAAGGATGCGGCCTGTGGGACTGTCCCAACGACACTCAAGAAGAAGAAAGATGAATGTCACTCACTACGCCCAAAAGCATCTAAGGCCTTAAAAGGTCCCGTATTTTGGCTATTTCGACCTCTATAGAGTGACTCTCTAACATGGACTACGTATAAAAGTGATACTGATAGTTGATAAGGAAAGTACTGCTTCTCTATTTCTTTATTAAAAGTATTTTTGTACTCAGGGTTTTTTAAATTGGTCTTAAAGGTCCTGTAGTTTGGTTATTTCGACCTCCGTAGAGTGACACTCTAACATGGACTTAGTATAAAAGTGTTAATTTCATTTTTTTTTAAACACACACACACACACACACAAAAAAAACCTTGGTTTTGTCATAAGAGTGACCAGAAAAGGCCCCTCTGACATTTTGACCCAGTTTTGTCTCCGCTTTGTCCGTATCTAGCTAAGGCCGCCCCCTTTCCTCTGAGTGGTTGCGTCCGTTGCGTTGACATCGCCGGCTCGGGAGCGGAGGTCGGCGGAGATCTCCGCTAGTGACGTAAATAAGCTCCACAAATTTGAATGACCTGATTTTCAGGCCTTTCGGTAGAAAAACCTCTGGAGCTCAGGAATGCGTGGACAATTTTTAATTCAGACTTCATGTTTACTTAGGCACCTTGGAGAAAATATCACATCCCAAGTACTGGAAAAAGTTGGTTTGGCAAAATACGGACCCCTTTAATGTACAGTATTACACATATCTTTAATGTGTCACACATAGCCTTAACATCACATACTGTACATGGACAAAATGGATGTCTGAATTAATTGTGGGCTGGGAACTACTCAGGCTGCCAGCAGTTTCACTCAGTTACAGCTGTTTTTTTTAATGTAGTTTTACTTCTTTTTGCTTTACTTCTCAAGTGAAGACAACAAATGCCAAACTCGTTTCTCAAGAAATTGTATCGTCACATCAGAAATTCCATTCCATGATGTTTAAGTACGAAAGCTTTTGAGGAACAAATACAGTGGTGCCTTGAGATACGAGTTTAATTAGTTCTGTGACTCTTAGCACTTATCTCAAATTATCTTTCCCCATTGAAATTAATACAAATGCAATTAATAGGTTCCAGCCTCCAAGAAATCCCAACAAAAATATTTGTAATGTGGTTTTAACAAGTAAAATAGCACTCTTTAATATTCAATTTTATATTTTAAAAAAAGATACAGTCATGACAATTTTAAATCAAATGTAAAAAAATTAAACATTTTTTTGCTTAAATTGTGCAGCTCCATTTGGTGTGCATTTGTTACCTTGGCCACGTGGGGGCAGGATAATAGAGACATACCGAGATACTGTACATGGAGCCGGTATTCGGCTCCTCAGTAAACTGCAATAATATTAGTCATTTTTTTGCAGAGGATAAAGAATATATGCCTGTGAGTATTCTTATATTATCTGTCTACACGTGTTCTTTTTGTACATTTCTTGCTTTAAAAATCATCCAAACGACAACTTATATCTCGAAAAACTCTCGGTTAGTTAGGTCATTTGTATCTCAAAGCACCACTGTACGACATTTTTTTTTAAGTACAAACAAAGGCGGAAGTATGAAAACACGCACGGCAAAACCCAGCGGAAAATGTGTAGTGTGTGCAGTGCGTGTGCAAATAACGGACTTTTTTTTTGCATGTTTTTGTGAAAAAGATGGATTAGTCCCATGAACAGAAAACTGATATTATCAAACATTTATTGAGCGGCAGTATACATTTGACCTCCCGCACTGACGAAGACAGAGAGGCTGGAGCTGGGCCAGACAGTGGCGCTTCATTTGACTTTGCTTGTGTCCACACTTTATCTGTACTAAGCCTGACAAAGGGGAGGGACCCCATCAGAATGTAACTGGACGAGAGGGAACGTATTGCCATTCATTGGTAAACCACGAGCCAAAACGCCAGAATTTTCCATCATTATATCTAGCCGGAACATTTTGACCTCACGTACCAGTTCAGGCTTCTTGATGCTTTGCCCTTCTATTAATATAACATTAATACCAGTCTGGAGCATAGGTGGGAACATGGTTGTACTGTATATTCATGGAACAATGCTCCACCTAATAAGCCGGCAACAATAATCACACCATCTGCTCGACTCAATTAGCTGCAGAATGTTTGTGATGAATGATAGGTAGATGAACTCTACACAATAAAATACAACACCAGTGTTTACAATCACGCTGTTGTTACAGAACAAGCACACCCACTGAGATCACTCACTGCATGGCCTCTGAGAAGAGTGAACGCACACGCTGTGAGTAAATGAGCACCATTCGCCTGCAAATGTTATTTGTCAATTTGATAACTGTTTTTCGGGGAACTGTTTGGGTAAAGGCCCTTTTCTGTTCCTGTTCTTTTCAAGGGTAGACAAAAGAACAGCTACGTAGGCTGTAAAAGTCATATATAATGTTCACTATGTTCACTATGTGTCTATGTTCACACTCAAATTCAAACTTATTATATTATGTTATATGATATTATTATATTACAGTCTTGATCGACTTGGCCACCCCTGATAGTGGAGGTATTTTAACCACCAAAGTCCCTATCGGTGCACTGATGCTTTTTTTGTTTGTTTGTTTTGCAGTAGATGGCGCCACTGGAAGGCAGTTTGCGACTTGGAACTTACTACAAAACTCCACCCCAAATAAAAAGCTTGACGAAATCACATGCAACAGAGGCAGTAAATAATCATTATAGTCATTCATTGACAAACGGGTAAAATATACTTTCCCCCTCTTTTTTTTTTTTTTTTTTTTTTTGCATTGGCTTTTTTCATTGCCCTCTCCGAGAAGGAAAGGAAACGGGGAGGACAGAGGGAAGGTGGCAGTAAAACAGGCCAAAATCCAGATGTCAGGGGGTGAAGCAGTGGCAAGAGAGTAATTGCATACCAGGTGCGGTTTAACCAAATGCAAGAGCGTACAAATAAGTCTTATGTCGACATTTTAACATTTCTACAGAGGTGGCCGCTCTAATTACGTCCAAGTATGTCATTACAGAGTACTCGTGCCCGAATAGAGAATGCACTAGAACCTGCTGACTTGCAGCCAGGTAGCCCCCCAAGGACCACACGGGTAGCCGGGGACCTGTTCTAAAAATAGCTGACCAGTGATGGGACATTATGATTTCTCAGGAATGTTGTAAAAGTGATCAACTGAAAATGTAAATACCTGCAGAGATTTCTAGAACATAAATGTTGCACATTGCTATTTATCGGTTTCCTACCTTGTTAAATCATTGTTGATAATTATTGCGAGAAATCACTAATATGATCAGTGTCTTCTCATAGATAAATATCATGAATTATGAATAACATATACATAATTTAAGCAAATGTGTTATTTTTGAAGTGTTGGTGAAACTGGTTGCTCTTCCCATTAATCAGTACCTACGAAGGCGCGTCCCATTTCAAAAAGGTCGGTGACCGTAGAAAGCGGTGATTATTCAAATGAATAATTGCTGAGTTGTTTTAGAAGTCACCACCCAACTTTGGTACAGAGCATGTGTTTTACTGGCCCGCTTACTTTTATAGGGTGAGGAAAGGACAGCGGCACAGTGAGCTTGAGTGTAAACGGAGCTGACTTGTCCTCACTCAATTGGGGCTTGCAGCATGCAGCCAGGTTGGGGTCAAATGAGACGTTTCCAGGTGTCCACAGCGAGAGAGGGCTCACACAAATTCCGACGGGATTATTTGATTAAGAAATTGGGGCCCCTGAGTTCCTCCAACTCAGTTGACATGACTCTAACTTGGGCAAATTGCTATAGGTTGAAAAAACTGCAAAGTGGACACTTCCCAGCAGGGCGCAGATTTCCGAGGCAGAAATTGGTAAGACCCTTCCATGGGAATTAGGCTTCCATCTCAGCAGTCAGTCCAGGACAGTAATAACATGTGATTAGAGGAACGGGGAGCTGGTGGTGCACACTTTTCAAATCCATGACCTCCCTGACATCGGGGTGTTGTCACATGACTTAGAAGGCTTCAAATATCAGTGAGACTACAGAAACATGATTAATTTATGACACCGCAATTCACCATAACTATTGAATTGCGTACATTTGCCTCTGCTGATAATGACACGGGAATTTGACCGAAAGCCTTCATGTGACCATTACACATGAGCCAAAGTAGTTAAGCGCTGAAAAATAAAACAGGATGAAGAGCAAAGTAGCGTTGGCTCAGCGAAAGCATTGTGCAACAGGCCTTCTGCAGAATGTCTGACTAAACATATTGACTCTGGTGGGCTGCAGCCTGTCATGTGTTTCCCAACATTATTCCCACACCAGAAAACAAACACAAACCGGGGGCCACGGCATTAGCAACATCAGAACAATATAATGTGCTCAAATACAAAGATTTCATTGACAATGTCAATGCATCGTTGGTTTGTGCTATCACTTGTGAATCTTGAGAATCTCGAATCTTGGCTGTTGTGTTGAGTTATGCTTCAATTGATTTGTTTATTTCAAACGCAAGGTTCATAAAAGCAGCACAGTTCCACTTAAGAAAATAAGTTCAATCTCGGTAAAATATGGTATAATACTTCCTCGAGAACGATACAACAACCTATGACAGTGTCTGATAAATGAGAATGTCAATTCAAATGATGTAAAAAAAAAAAAAAACATTCTCCACTTACTATTCCAAGAGTCTTCCAATTGACCTAAAGTGCTCTTATGTCAAATCAAAAGACATCATCAATTACAAACATTCCACTGCCACAAAAATAGCTCGGCAAATGAAAAAAAAAAAATCTTAAACAATATACAGTGGTGCCTTGAGATACGAGTTTAATTCATTCCATGATCACGCTTGCGACTCAAAACACTCAAAAATTCATCCATCCATCCATCCATTTTCTTCCGCTTATCCGGGTCGGGTCGCGGGGGCAGTAGCTTTAGCAGGGACGCCCAGACTTGCCTCTCCCCAGCCACTTCATCCAGCTCTTCCGGAGGGATCCCGAGGCGTTCCCAGGCCAGCCGAAGGACGTAGTCTCGCGTGTCCTGGGTCGTTCCCGGGGTCTCCTCCCGGTGGGACGTGCCCGGAACACTTCACCAGGGAGGCGTCCGAGAGGCATCCGAATCAGATGCCCCAGCCACCTCATCTGGCTCCTCTCGATGCGGAGGAGCAGCGGCTCTACTCTGAGATCCTCCCGGATGACCGAGCTTCTCACCCTATCTCTAAGGGAGAGCCCCGACACCCTGCGGAGGAAACTCATTTCGGCCGCTTGTATCCGGGATCTCGTTCTTTCGGTCACGACTCGTGACCATAGGGTTAGGGTAGGAACGAAGATCGACCGGTAAATTGAGAGCTTCGCCTTTCGGCTTAGCTCCTTCTTTACCACAACGGACCGATACAAAGTCCGCATCACTGCAGACGCTGCACCGATCCGTCTGTCAATCTCCCGTTCCATTCTTCCCTCACTCGTGAACAAGACCCCAAGATACTTGAACTCCTCCACTTGGGGCAGGATCTCATCCCTGACCTGGAGAGGGCATGCCACCCTTTTCCGACTGAGGACCATGGTCTCAGATTTGGAGGTGCTGATTCTCATCCCAGCCGCTTCACACTCAGCTGCGAACTGCTCCAGTGAGAGTTGGAGCTCACGGCTTGATGAAGCCAACAGAACCACATCATCAGCAAAAAGGAGAGATGCAATACTGAGGCCACCAAACCGGACCCCCTCTTCGCCTTGGCTGCGCCTAGAAATTATGTCCATAAAAGTTATGAACAGAATCGGCGATAAAGGGCAGCCTTGGCGGAGTCCAACCCTCACCGGGAACGAGTCCGACTTACTGCCGGATATGCGGACCAAACTCTGACTCCGGTCGTACAGGGACCGAACAGCCCGTATCAGGGGGTTCGGTACCCCATACTCCCGAAGCACCCTCCACAGGACTCCCCGAGGGACACGGTCGAACGCCTTCTCCAAGTCCACAAAACACATGTAGACTGGTTGGGCGAACTCCCATGCACCCTCGAGGACCCTGCCGAGGGTGTAGAGCTGGTCCACTGTTCCACGGCCAGGACGAAAACCACACTGCTCCTCCTGAATCTGAGATTCGACTTCCCGGCGGACCCTCCTCTCCAGCACCCCTGAATAGACCTTACCAGGGAGGCTGAGGAGTGTGATCCCCCTGTAGTTGGAACACACCCTCCGGTCCCCCGTCTTAAAAAGGGGGACCACCACCCCAGTCTGCCAATCCAGAGGCACTGTTCCCGATGTCCACGCGATGTTGCAGAGGCGTGTCAACCAGGACAGCCCCACAACATCCAGAGCCTTTAGGAACTCCGGGCGAATCTCATCCACCCCCGGGGCCCTGCCACGGAGGAGCTTTTTAACTACCTCGTGACCTCAAACCCAGGGATAGGAGAGCCCGCCTCAGAGAACCCACACTCTGCTTCCTCATGGGAAGGCGTGTCGGTGGAATTGAGGAGGTCTTCGAAGTATTCTCCCCAACCGACTCACAACGTCCCGAGTCGAGGTCAGCAGCGCCCCATCCCCACTATACACAGTGTTGGTGGTGCACTGCTTTCCTCTCCTGAGACGTCGGATGGTGGACCAGAATTTCCTCGAAGCCGTCCGGAAGTCTTTCTCCATGGGCTCACCGAACTCCTCCCATACCCGAGTTTTTGCTTCAGCGACCACCAGAGCTGCATTCCGCTTGGCCACCCGGTACCCATCAGCTGCCTCAGGAGTCCCACAGGCAAAAAAGGCCCAATAGGACTTCTTCTTCAGCTTGACGGCATCCCTCACCGTTGGTGTCCACCAACGGGTTCGGGGATTGCCGCCACGACAGCTCCGGTCGGCCGCCTCAGCAATGGAGGCGTGGAACATGGTCCTCTCGGACTCGATGTCCCCAGCCTCCCCCGGAACATGAGCAAAGTTCTGTCGGAGGTGGGAGTTGAAACTCCTTCTGACAGGGGATTCTGCCAGACGTTCCCAGCAGACCCTCACAATACGTTTGGGCCTGCCACGTCGGACCGGCATCTTCCCCCACCATCGGAGCAAACACACCACCAGGTGGTGATCAGTTGACAGCTCCGCCCCTCTCTTCACCCGAGTGTCCAAGACATGTGGCCGCAAGTCCGATGACACGACCACAAAGTCGATTATCGAACTGCGACCTAGGGTGTCCTGGTGCCAAGTGCACATGTGGACACCCTTATGCTTGAACATGGTGTTCGTTATGGACAATCCATGACGAGCACAGAAGTCCAATAACAGAACACCGCTCGGGTTCTGATCGGGGGGGGCCGTTCCTCCCAATCACGCCCTTCCAGGTCTCACTGTCATTGCCCATGTGAGCATTGAAGTCCCCCAACAGAACAATGGAGTCCCCAGCGGGGGCGCTCTCCAGCACCCCCTCCAAGGACTCCAAAAAGGGTGGGTACTCTGAACTGCTGTTTGGTGCATAGGCACAAACAACAGTCAGGACCCATCCCCCCACCCGAAGGCGGAGGGAGGCTACCCTCTCGTCCACCGGGGTGAACCCCAACGTACAGGTGCCGAGCCGGGGTGCAATAAGTATACCCACACCTGCTCGGCGTCTCTCACCGTGGACAACTCCGGAGTGGAAGAGAGTCCAACCCCTCTCGAGAGGACTGGTACCAGAGCCCAAGCTGTGTGTGGAGGCGAGTCCGACTATATCTAGTCGGAACTTCTCGACCTCACACACCAGCTCGGGCTCCTTCCCTGCCAGAGAGGTGACATTCCACGTCCCTAGAGCCAGCTTCTGTAGCCGGGGATCGGATCACCAAGGTCCCCGCCTTCGGCCACCGCCCAGCTCGCACTGCACCCGACCCCTATGGCCCCTCCCACAGGTGGTGAGCCCATGGGAAGGGGGACCCACGTTACCCTTTCGGGCTGTGCCCGGCCGGGCCCCATGGGTGCAGGCACGGCCACCAGGCGCTCGCCTTCGAGCCCCACCACCAGGCCTGGCTCCAGTGGGGGGCCCCGGTGACCCGCGTCCGGGCAAGGGAAAACGAAGTCCATTGTTTGTCGTCATCATTAGGGGTCTTTGAGCCGTGCTTTGTCTGGTCCCTCACCTAGGACCTGTTTGTCATGGGTGACCCTGCCAGGGGCATAAAGCCCCAGACAACTTAGCTCCTAGGATCACTGGGACACACAAACCCCTCCACCACGACAAGGTGACGGCTCAAGGACGGCTCAAATTGATTTGATTAAATAAAAATTGTAAAGAATTAAACCACTTTTATCACATTTGTTTTGCTTCAGTTCATTGGACATTGTGCTGCTCCTTCTGCTGTGTGCACCTTGGCCACCTGGGGGCAGTATAATACAGACAGAGACACACACACACAAAGAAGAGTTTCACAACTGGCTCAGTAGGCTGCAGTAATATTAGTCACTTTTTGTGACGGATAAAGAATATAGGCCTGTGAGTATTGTGATATTGTCAGTCTACGTGTGTTGCTCCACCATTTGTGTTCGGATAAGTGTGGCTTAAAGGTTTATAACACTGCAACACTGACGCTATTCATTAGCCCATCTATGGTGTTTTGCATAGTTTGTTAGCATAAAGCTAAATTGTCATTTGGAAGGCAAACCTATGTTTGTGTTTTAAATACACTATGTTTATTTCTCTTTGTTTTATGTTTAGTTTGACAGTAAATTTCATCTGGGAGTGGCACTAAACCGCGCCTCTTTTTTTTAAGATTTTTGCTCCTAAGTCAGAGCAAAAACTGGTATGTCAGGTCCAGTATTTAAATAACGGTTCAATTAAAATGTATTTAATGGAAAAGTTAAAAATATATTTAAAATAATGTTTGAAAACAAACAGATCGAAAAGATTAAATGCACATGTATTTTACTTAAAAGTTAAATAACACTGAGCTGTACTGAACAAGTTTAGCGTACTGGATTTAAATAGAAGGTTTAAGCCACTGTGAATGTTCACAACATTTAACCACTAATAGTAAACTGACAATTTTGGCTTTAATTGTCTTTATTGAACACATACAAAAACAAATCAACACAAGATAGGTTATAAAATAAAAGGGGAAAAAAACTCCAATCTAGCCGGCTGTTTTTTTGCACGGGACCAATCGCAAGCCAATCACATTCAATGAATTTAACACACATTTTCCAGGACCTGGAGGTTCGAACATGGAACCTCTCATCTCTGTGCCGGACATTTTAATTACCCTAAAAAGAATTAGCAGCCCACGTTTTTCCTCTTCCTCTAGATCACAGGTGTCAAACTCAAGGCCCGGGGCCAAATCTGGCCCGCCAAGTCATTCGATGTGGCCCGCGAAAGTGGAAGTGTCAAATTCCATGATTCTTGCTCATATATAATAAACAGTATCGTTGAGATATTGCAAGCATTTTCTGTTTACAGTAACTTGAACAATAGTTGAACAAACTATTAACTTCTGATTTCAAAACGAGGTATCCCTCAATTTGTTGTGTGTAATAATATTACGAGGTGACTAAATAACTATATGGTTTCACAGTCAACAGCCCTTTAAGGGAAAGGGCTGTTGCAGCTTTGACACACATGCTCTAGATGGCTAAAAATGTTTTAGAACAGTGTTAAGAGCCACAAATATGTCTGTGATAAAACATTTTTTTGAACAATTACCAGACATTTGAACAAAATTGTACCAGTAAAACTGGTTTAAAACTTATTTTATATTTGATATGTCAATGGGTCATCATCAAGAGGGAGGGACGAGGAAAAAAGGCATTTTAAGGGGTGCTGAATTTGAAATAATATTTGGGAATCGCTTATATTACAGCTACAGTTACTCTACATTTTGTGAATGGTTCTGTATTTTGGCATGGATTATTTGAAATTTCACAAATTCCTCCAATTGTGGAATGACCCACATATAGTACCAATCTGTGCACATGGCTTCACAAGGGTGTATTGATTAGGATTGTCAGAAAAGGTTCTGTCCGTAATAAAGGCCGAATAGTAGTCAGCCTGGCTGGTTGGATGAATGAATGGCGGCTCTTCAGCTTCATTTTGCTGACATTTGCCTCCAGGAGTGTAAAAAAAAAAAAAAGTGACTTTCCTCCACCCCTTTAACCGCGGCGGTAAGAGAGGGAGGGGTTACAAGTCAACTGAGGCTAAAGAGGTGGGGGGGGGGGGCGCTTGAAATGAAACCAGCCAGACAAAAGAAGCGTGGACTCCCTGGAATTAAAACCGGAAAGAAAGCAAGCAGACGAGGAGCAAAGACTTCTGTGACAATCTGACATCTTTTTCACACATATATATATACATATATATATGTGTGTGTATATATATATTTATTTTTTTATTAACTGAGTTAGAAAAAGCCTTAAAACATCCCAACTTCACAAACATTTTCCTCAGGGACAAGCTACACAAGTACAGTAAGTGTTTTTTGTTTGTTTGTTTGTTTGTTTCTGCCCCCCCCCCCCGCTCGTTCGTTGTGTGGCCACTGGACAAACCGGCTGCATTTCACCACACGTGGCTTATACACTACTAACTTCACTCACATTGGGACATAATTCACACACGAGACGAGAGTCGGGACGGTGGAAAGAAAAGCAAAAAGGACCAAGTTGCTTGTTTAGGAAGTCACCATGGGGGTGGGGGCAGTTGGAAAACTCGAGATACTGTTCATATTTTTTAATTTTCACATTCGCTATGGCAGCGGTCGACAAACATGATCACTAAACACTTATAGCACCCAAAACGTGTTGGTTACGTGATGAATATCCACAAGGAACAAAAAGGAGCGTTTGCATGTATGGTCAAAAAAAAAAAAAAGACAAATGTTGCATTCACAGACTCCACGTAAAGTGTGATATTTTGAAATTAAGCTTTGGCTAATGACGTGCTGCGAAAATGGCTAAACGTAAAATGGGCACGCTATTGCTTCCTAAAGCCTAATAATGTCTGATCTCATTATGTCCTCATTTAAGTTCCCAATTCATGACCAATTGAAGACTGACGTTTTTTTTGCTTTCTTCCTTTGCGTGTGTATTTTGGGAGGAAAGTAAGTGAAGGAAGGCCTCCTCTTCTTGAAATAGCGTTGCAACGAGGGTTGCTTCTCGTGTCGCGTACATTACGAGGCAGGGACCCGCACGTGAACGTGGCAGCAGACTGGTCCCGGGCCCAGAGCTTATTAGGCCGCCGCCCCGCGGTGCTCGGTAACCGGACCCCGGGACAAACAGCTGTCCGCTTAGCATCGGGGATCCGTCCTGTCCCAGACTGAGAACGCCCGTAGAGCCGCGTTTATTTTTTCAGAAACTAGCGAGGATTAAAGGTCGTCTCTGCTGTTTTGGGTGTCCCGCAGGGCTCCACAAACACGTGCGCTCGGGTCAAAAAAAAAATCCCCATGGAGAAATAGGAATAGGAGCACCAACAAAAGCACTTGAAAGGGACAACTACACGTGTCATCATTGCGCAATAAGACAATATCATATCATATAAGGACAATATCATGTACAGCAGTGGTTCGCAAACTTTTTTACACCAAGTACCACCTAAGGAGAACAAAAAATGCCACTATCAGGACCAATTTTAAATATGAGACCTTGTTTTTATTCCTAAAAAAGTATATTTAATATTATTGTGAACATTAAGTAGCACGACGCTTACAGTAAATACGGGAACATGAAAATAACAAATAAAAAATCCTCTGAATGATTCCGTTGAAATGTATTGCACACGAAAAGTCGAAATGGTGCCGAGATAAATGTTTAAAAACAAAAAAGATGAAATACGAATATATTGAACTTAAAAGTTCTTAACAAACTTAACAACTGACCTTCACTTGGGCAATTATTTATTGATGTATTTATTTCTTTTTGTGTACGCCTCGAGTGAAGTTGCACCATACTTTGAGAATTGCTACTGTACACAATATTCAGAGCAGCAAGTAAGTCCTTACATAACCTCAAAGCAGAGATGGGCAAATTCATCCCACAGGCAGTGGGGGCAACTGGACTAAAGTTCTTTTTATCGTATCTGTACTTTACTAGAGTATTTATTTTTCTGATGACTTTTATTTTTCATTCCATACATTTGAAAACAGATGCAGTGATCCTCTCCAAATTCACAGAGCGACATTTGCTAATTCGCTAATTGATGGCTTTCTCGAACCTATCCTTTGTTATTCGCTGAAAAAGTCATATTTTTGTAGTTTTGTGCTAAGGCCAAAGCAATACAAGTGTCATCCTGCGCAATCTTGGTGCCAAGAAACTGTGTTGAAGTAAGTTGAAGAGCTTCATTTTCACAAAAGGAGCGCTTTCCCACCATCTGGCATCTTGGCTGGAAGGAGTGTGCAGGACTCCGACTGAATTGGATGATACCGCACGTACAACACGGACGGAACAAAAATATGAATAATAATAAATAAAAGGCCACTCTACAAATGTGCAGTCTTACTGTATTAGAGGGGTCGGAGGGGTGGGCGTCAGAAAAGCAGTCAGAATCTGGTTTGACCACAATTTGGCAGTAAAACGACATAGTTTAGAGTGGCCGTTTATTGTGGGTGGCCTAAGGCACAGCTGTGCAGTAATCATGCTGGCCAGTCAGCAGCTAGTGGAGATATGCCACACCTATGAGGTGGTTGGATTATCTCGGCAAAGAGGAGGCGCTCACTATAACAGATTCAGGCAAATTTCGGAGCAATATTTGAGAGGGATAGGCCTTTGTGTAAATATAATGATAAACAATGGGAGCAAAAACAAGAGTTGCATTTATATTTTTGTATATATTTAACTGTCTGCTTTTTATTTTTTCCATTCATGCCTACTAACTTGATGGTTTGGACTTGGCCACTTCCCGCACTTGGCTCAGAAATACATTTTATTTCGGGTGTGCTGCTTCTGGGAAAAAAAAAAAAAAAAGATCAACTGTCACAGGCATAAGCAGAGATTTCATCATTTTACTAAATGACACAAATGACAGCAATACAAATTACGCTGTCCAGGTGGACAATGGTTATCACAGTTACTACATTACATGTGCATATACAGTACAATTGTACACTCCCAATTTAGCAGTGTGTCACATACAATATCTGTGCAATGCTGGAATTTGCCTTGGGGTCTGGAATTCCTATCTAATGTACAGTTACTATCACAACACAAATCAATTATACAGTAGCTATCTGGTGTAATTGTAAATGATTTTAGCTGAAGTCCCAAATTAGTTCGCACTTAGACATTTGGCTCCTCCCCAGAAATGAAAATACATCATGTATTGCCGTAACATTAACGTCAACATACACTGGACATATTGTAAATTAGTGATAAAGAACCCAGCAGATAGTGTAATGTAACACTGTAATGTTTCCACTCTATGCTAATTTGCAATCTAAAGAAGAGCAACATGTCGTCCACTACGGGCTACATCCACACAGACTTCCCGGCACCATTATTCTGCTCTGGATGACACTTGCATGGAAACAGGAGTTCAGAACAGTCAGAAAGAAATTCTCCTATATCAATCCAAACAATATTTAAAAGATTGAGCTGCATAGTTACTCAAAGAAATGTGGTCAAATGACGATGCATGATTTAAATACCATTTTTTTAACATTTAACAACTGTCCATCCATCCATCCATTTTCTTTACCGCTTATCCTCACTAGGGTCACGGACTGCTGGAGCCTATCGCAGCTATCATCGGTCGGGAGGCGGGGAACACCCTGAACCGGTCGCCAGCCAATCGCAGGGCTCATAGAAACAAACAACCATTCGCACTCACATTCACACCTACGGGCAATTTAGAGTCCTCAATCAACCTACCACGCATGACAGCGGATTAGTTTCTCGTATGAACGTCAATTACAGTTGATTATTAATTATCATAACCATCTGGAGTGACACCAGATCGATTAATCATTAATCTATCAATGACCTTGTGATTAAAGGGTGGCTTGAATCAGGGGTGGGTGTGATAAAGTATGCGAGGCACAGTAATGACAGGGGGATGATTTGACTATTAGATCTATTCTGAAACGTCACACAAATGTCTTCATGACGAATTATTCACACATACAATACTTCTTGTTTGGCTTAGTAATGACTGTGAATTCACAATTCATCGGTGGATTAAGATACTGATGTCATAGTGGCAGCTGCTGTGAGTGTGTGTGTAAGGTAGTCGAAGGACAGAGCCCCCCTCCCACCCCCTTTGGAACTCTCTTTTCAGCAATCGCAGCCTGCTGGACTGTGAATTACATTCTAGCCTCACGATCGCTTACAGTATGTTGTCTTTGGTGGCACACGCACACTAGTCTTTCCCATTCGTGCCTGGGTGGGTAGTCAACGGCTTGCGGCAACATTTGATCAGGCCTTGCCAGTGCAATGCAATCCCAAACTCAAATAAAACATCAGGAAGTCACACATTCTATTAAAACATACCCTTTTAAAGTATTCCTTAGCCTGTTCCCACTCTCTCACCCGCACACTTCTCCAAATACGAGTCAAAGCGTTCAGCTGTTTATTTGTTGCTCCCAGTTGAAATTTACTGTGAAATTGACACACAAAACAAAACAGAAGTCCAAAATAGACCTCACATTGTAAACCGGCTCACCATCGACTAGGCGCAGAGGAGGGGGAGGCACAAGCGGAGGGCTGAGCAGGCTGGTGGAGACCGGCTTGAGCAGTGTGACGTGGAACATCGGATGAACTTTCAAAGGAGGCGGGAGCTCGAGCCTCACGGCAACCGGGTTCACTACAGAGTCAATGGTGAACCGTCCAATGAAACGCGGACCCATCTTCCCCGACACGCTCGCGAGACGAAGACCCCTAGTTGCGAGCCATACGTCTTGGCCAGGTCGGTAAGACGGAGCCGGCTGTTTGTAACATGCGGTTGTGACTTGCCGTGCGAGAGAGTGCTGCCCAGGTGAGCCCGATGTAGGTGGAAGTGGACAGAGGGTACAGAGACCTCGGACTGCTGTGAAGGAAAAACAGGAGTCTGACGCCCATAAGCAGTCTTGAATGGATACAGTCCAGTGGATGAACAGACCAGAGTGTTGTGGGTTTATTCCACCCATAGCAGGTGGAGAGACCAGGAAGCGGCATGCTGCTGGCATACGCGACGGCGTGCAGCCTTCATGTCCTGGTTGGCCTGCTCGGCCTGGCCGTTGGACTACAGATGCTATCTCTAGGACAAACTCGCCGATGCACCCGTGGCCCTGCAGAACGTCTTCCAGAGCTGGGACGAGAGTTGGAACCCTCTGAAGGACACCAGATCGGATGGTATACCATGCATGTGAAACACGTGTTCACTGGCTCACCACGGTGGTGGTCTCATGTGGGAATGGCAACTTAGATAGAGGGATGAAGTGGGCCATCTTAAAAAGAACATCTGTCCAGAGGATGACGGAATTGCCCTGTGAAGATGAAAGTCCAGTGACAGAAATCCAGAGCAATGTACGACCATGGGGGGGGGGGGCAGCAGATGAAGCAGACCCACCGGGGACTGGCGGGAAGACTTGCTTCAGGGGCAGACAGCGCATGCAGCAACAAACTTTGGCAGTACATCCAACCGGCCTCACAACCACAGACCACGTGTAACCACACCAGCCCAGGACCTCCACATCCAGCATCTTCACCTCCAAGATAATCAGAGACCAGCCACCCGGACAGCTGCTGCAACAATCGGTTTGCATAACCAAATAATTTCTGCACAAACTGTCAGAAACCGTCTCAGAGAAGCTCATCTGCATGCTCGTCGTCCTCATCGGGGTCTTGACCTGACTGCAGTTCATCGTCGTAACAGACTTGAGTGGGCGAATGCTCACATTCGATGGCGTCTGGCACGTTGGAGAGGTGTTCTCTTCACGGATGAATCCCGGTTTTGACTGTTCAGGGCAGATGGCAGAGAAGCGTGTGTGCCGTCGTGTGGGTGAGCAGTTTAATGATGTCAACGTGGATCGAGTGGCACACGGTGGCGGTGGGGTTATGGTATGTGCAGGCGTATGTTATGGGCAATGAACACAGGTGCATTTTATTGATGGCATTTTAAATGCACAGAGATACCGTGACGAGATCCTGAGGCCCATTGTTGTGCCCTTCATCCACGACCATCACCTCCTGTTGCAGCATGATAATGCACAGCCCCATGCAGCAAGGATCTGTACACAATTCCTGGAAGCTGAAAACAACCCAGTTCTTGGATGGCCAGCATACTCCCCGGACATGTCACCCATTGAGCATGTTTGGGATGCTTTGGATTGGCGTATACACCACCGTGTTCCAGTTCCAGCCAATATCCAGCAACTACGCACAGACATTGAAGAGGAGTGGACCAACATTCCACAGGCCACAATCAACAACCTGATCAACTATGCGAAGGAGATATGTTGCACTACGTGAGGCAAATGGTGGTCACACCAGATACTGACTGGTTTTCTGACACCCCCAGACCCCTACAATAAAGCAAAACTGCACATTTCAGAGTGGCCTTTTATTGTGACCAGCCTAAGGCACACCTGTGCAATCATCATGCTGTCTAATCAGGATCTTGATATGCCACACCTGTGAGGTGGGACGGATTATTTCGACAAAGGAGAAATGCTCACTAACACAGATTTAGACAGATTTGTGACCAATATTGGAGGGCAATTACCTTTTATGTATGTAGAAAAACGTCCAGCTCACGAAAAATGGGAGCAAAAACAAAAGTGTTGCGTTTATATTTTTGTTCTACTTGGATAGATAGGGAAGTTCCTGAAAAGGTTTCTGTGATGGAAAAGGCCCTCTTGTAACAGTTTATTTCCTTCCCTATGTTGCCACCCATGCCCTCCAGGTTAACACCAAATTAAATAGCTGGTTATATTTGGAACTGTTTTCACCCCTTGTGTACTGTATATGCAAGTAATAGTAATTGGGATAGATCGCTAGATAGCTAGCTCGATAGCTAGCTTGATAGATAGATAGCTCGATAGATAGCTAGATAGATAGATAGATTGATAGATAGATAGATAGATAGATAGATAGATAGCTAGCTCGATAGATAGATAGATAGATAGATAGATAGATAGATAGCTCGATAGATAGATAGATAGACAGCTAGCTCGATAGATAGATAGATAGATAGATAGATAGATAGATAGATAGATAGATAAGATAGATAGATAGATAGCTCGATAGATAGATAGCTAGATAGATAGCTAGCTCGATAGATAGATAGCTAGCTCGATAGATAGATAGGTAGATAGATAGATAGATAGATAGATAGATAGATAGATAGATAGATAGATAGAGTGTTTGTCAGAGTGGTCATGACTGCACTGGTCATTCATGTTCCAGGTTGGCGTGACCTGTCCTGTGTGTGCAGTAATGTGCGAATGTTCTCTCCAGCCACCTGATATTATTTGCTCCGTGACATCATCTGTCACAGGGCACGTGTGTTTATATTTGTGTATGCGTGTGCAACACCTGTCAATTCCGGCACAACAGTAAGGTGATGCTGGATAGACATCATTCCTCCTTGCGGCGTTGCGTTCATGTGCAGGTCAATTTAAAAATCACAAAAAGTAATAGCTGAAAATACAACAATTTTAATAACGACTTGAGTCATGAGTGAGTCATGTTATAAATATGCGCATCCACATCTGGATGTTCTCTGGATTTGGAATGGTAATGATTATTTTTTTTTATTTCTTGAAGGAACAACTTCAATGGTCTTCAGTGCACATGTCCTCCTCTCTTGAATCCCCGGTCCTCAGAACTGTGAGGCAGACGCTCTAACCAGTCGTCCACCGTGCCGGCCATTTAAGATCCATCCATCCATCCATCCATCCATCCATTTTCTGAGCCGCTTCTCCTCACTAGGGTCGCAGGCATGCTGGAGCCTATCCCAGCTGTCATCGGGCAGGAGGCGGGGTACACCCTGAACTAGTTGCCAGCCAATCGCAGGGCACATACAAACAAACAACCATTCGCACTCACAGTCATGCCTACGGGCAATTTAGAGTCACCAATTCATGCATGTTTTTGGGATGTGGGAGGAAACCGGAGTGCCCGGAGAAAACCCACGCAGGCACGGGGAGAACATGCAAACTCCACACAGGCGGGGCTGGTGATTGAACCCGGGTCCTCAGAACTGTGAGGCTGACGCTCTAACCAGTCGGTCACCGTGCCGCCCCATTTAAGATCCAATATATCAAATTCAGAAATGTGTTTCAGAATAAAGAGAATTTCCAAAAACATTTGGAAAGATTGAGAACTATGCAGTATTCAATTGTGGCAAAATATCTTTAAAGTGATTTCGCCATTTCAGTTTTCCAGATTTTTGAGGCGTGGCTAAAACAGCACCTAGTGACACACTTGGGCATCTGGTATGAATCCCCTCTCCCCCACTATATATATGAACTTGAGCGCATTCGTTTGCATCAGGGGTTATCTGGCACAATTACGAGTTGAGTTATTATTACTTTTCCGGGTTGTATAAATTACATTTGATTGACAGTTGACAGTTAAGCGGGGGCTTGGTGTCAACACATTCAGCAGACTAGTCAACAGCATTTGAGAGCGCAGACAATGTCTTGAATTTTCATGATTTGAAAGCCTCATTTTACATACATTACGTGGCAATTTTTTTAACAACACTTCTCTGAAGTGTGTCAAATTTACAAGACACGGACTTGAATCACATAACTAAAACCGATTATTGTGTGTGAAAGATTACAACTAAGGAGCGTCTACAAATACTTTTGGGGGGCTTTGTCCCCTTTCCTGCCTGAGAAGAAAACAAAGGGGAGCGTTCATAGGAGAGCAAATATTGTCGCTTTAAATAGAATATCTTCTGAATTATTTTTCTGTTTGAACACATTTTAAAAAATACTTATCGCACGACATAAACATAAAATGTTGATGTATTTCTGAAATGTGAACAAAATAGCTCAACTCTTCTTTGATAGCTATCTTTTAAAACAAATCTCCTGTTGTTGTTTTCATAATGTTTAAGTTTGAACATGTCTTTTGGCTAGTTAATGATGTGCCAATAATTTCTTTCTCCTCTGTGTTGCAGAGCAGCGATGGTGCCCTCTCTCCTCCAGGCCTACAGGAGGCGTTGGTGGATGGCGGTGACGGCAGTGATCGAGAATCTGCTGTGCTCGGCCGTGCTCTTGGGTTGGGGCTCGCTGCTCATCATGCTGAAGCGAGAGGGCTTCTACTCGCACCTTTGCTCAGGTGGGCCCTGCTAAAGCACATTGCGTCGCCATTTACGACACTTAGCATTAAAGCTCGGCGACTTCCACTGAACCTACAGTATTAGTGAAGGAACAACACGTCACATGCATGTGCGTCAAGTGGTATACGGAGAAGCTGAGCCAGCAGAGGAAGGGTGGGCCCGGCCCCCTCCATCCGCAAGGGCGGGCCAAGCCAGCGAGTCTATCCAGTGGGGGACTCAATAGGGGGAACGCCACCCACTCTCCAGGACCTAGGGCGGTCCCCCAGCCCAACTGAAGCGCCCCGTCCAGTCCCAAAGGGAGGTACCGGAACCCCCACCCAACACCCAAACACCCCCCACCCAGCTCGCCCCACCCCTACCATCCCTGGAAAGCATTGGGGCCCTAAACTCCAACAGGGCCCAACGTAGGAGCCAGCTGCCACCTGAAAAAAGCGAGCCCGTGTTAAGTACCTCCCACAAGCAATGATGGGCGAGGGCGCCAGGAGAGGGGAGAGGAAGGCGGGGACCCAAGGGGAACTATGTTGTAGTAGGATTTTCGTGACATTATTTGCTTTCTAACAGAAGTCTGAAGATTTTGATAACCCTGCCGGCTATTTAGAACTATCTCCCTATCTCCCTGCACATTGTCTATCAGTTCCAGCTGAAGAAAAACAGCCCCAAAACATTATTCTGCATCATGTAAGGTGCTCTTTTGGTGATGAGTAGTGTTGTGTTTGCGCCAAACATACCTTTTGGAAATATGGGCAATAAGTTGAACCTTTGTTTCCCAAGCACATCTCGGAAAATGTGCTATGGTATGGTAATAGAGTATAAATGTAAGTAAGAAAAAGATGGTACAAAAGTATAACAACAAACTTGATTAGCTGGGAGAAATCACATAGTTCTACTGCCTTAAATGGTAGACCTACTTGGGTGTTTAAATTGCCTGAATGTGATTCCTCCTCCTATTAAGGGCAACATATAATGGTTATAGTGAAACTTGAAAGTCATTGCCTTGGGTTAAAATGTCACATTTTTGTCTATTTCATTATTATACAAACACCAGGCTTCAGATCATTTAGTACCAGCCCGCACAGATAGATTGATATTTTAATTTAATATTTTAAAAAAACAATTTTTTTTGTGGAGCAGAAGACGGGGCTTGAGAACCTCGGCCCCTGTCGGAAGCCCCGCCTCGTGGGGGAAGAGTGCGGAAAAAATAAGATCGCTGTAAATTAATATCCTAACACCCCCACTTCCCTCAAAAATAAACCTCCATTGCGAAAAACTCCACCAGGGCCAACCACTCACCCACGCGCCCCACATTGCCCTTCTGTGCCAATACAGTACTGTATGTCTTTGCATGAAACCAGTCTGTGGCAGAAAAAAGATTGGGGACCACTGCTCAACATGGTTAAATATGACTGTTTGTTATGATTGTGTGACGCACAGATAACGATTCGGTGGTGGTGTCTTTCGGCAACTCGTCCGACGGTGAGGTGGAGGAGTGGCTCAGCTGTGTGGACCAGGAGGAGATGTTGAATCTGGGCTTCACCATCGGCTCCTTCCTGCTCAGCGCCACCACCTTGCCCCTTGGGATTCTGATGGACAAGTTTGGACCGCGCCCCATTCGCCTGACGGGGAGGTAATGCATTGGAAGTCATCAGAAACTGCTTGACCCAATTCCTCATAACACTATGTTAGGTTGGGGCATGGGCCGAGGTATAACGTAGAACATTTTTATAGGCATCCTGATTTCAGGCTTTTTTGGGTGCTGATCCAAATATTATATATTCCTCAGCCTAAAAATGGAAGACGCAAAAGTGCAAATGTGAAGGGAATGGCGAATGATGTCAATTTTAACTCACTTTATCTTGTGGATGATTATTAACAAGGAAGACATCTGAGAGTGGGGGTTATAAACTCACTAGTCACAATATTAGGTACCGTATTTTCACGACCATAAGGCGCACTTAAAAGTCTTACATTTTCTCCAAAATGCACGGGGCGCCTTATAATGCGGCACACTTTATGTGTGCACCGAGTTCCAAAATCTGTAAATGTTGTTGTGTCACTTTAATGAGCACGCCACTTGACTGACTGGGAGCCTTTCCTGCCGACACGCTGCTTATATAGAGGAAAGGCGGACGTGAGTGAGGACAGCATCCGGACGTTAAAGGGGGAAGGGAAAACGAGCTTCGACAAGTCAAGAAGACGAAGCTGAAAACCCAAGTGCAACTAAGACTGGGAGGCAACGCCAGGGCGAGTTACGCCACCATATGTGAATGGATTGTGGATGCCTGGGCTAAGGTATTTGCTTTGACTTTTGTCCGAGCTTTCGCGAAAGCCGGCATCATTGCTGAACAGCCCCCCCCCCCCCCCCCATTGACTCTGTCGATGACGAGAGGGAACCCGCCGTGTTTGTTGGAGAACTTTCCCAGCTGTTCATTTCGGATACAGAAGATGAGGATTTTGTTGGATTTGTGGATGATAATTGATTTAAAAAAAAAAAAAAAAAAAAAAAACCAAACGTGATTACATTGTTAAATACTTCAATAAAGTACAACCGAACTCAGTTTTGCTCCCGCTGCCTTTTTAAAAACATTGCTTTAGCGTGCATGCATGCTACTGTATGTTTTAAGCTAGGGTATGTTTTACCGTGCCTGTGCCCAACAATACGGTGCGCCTTATGTATGTGCTCAATGCAGAAATCGACCCCGTAACTGAGACTGCGCCTTTTAATACGGTGCGCCCTATGGTCGTGAAAATACGGTGCGCCTGCACAAGCCAATGAAAGAAGGTCGTGTTCTTGGTACAGCACTTGTGTTGGATTTTATAAGACTGTGCAGGTCTACCTAAAGAGGGATAGACATTGAAGTAAATTGCTTTGCTTGAGCATTGTGAATGTTAATGCTAAACTAATTAATGAATATTTATTGTTACATTTTTATTATTCATTTGAGACAACATACAATATTAAGAGAAGTGGGTTTGTTCCAACAATGTTGAAGAAATTTGTAAAAATATGTTTTGCATAAAAATACAGTATGTTTTCAATAGAAGTCCAAAGGAGACTTTTGAGGACCTTTTGAGTCCAGGGGCCCCTTACACGGGAGTAATTTTGACAAAGACTCGAGTTTAAGAACCACTGGTTTAAACAATCAATTAATCATCAAAGTGTAATGATACTGTAATGATGATAATAATTGTTAATTAATGGTCAAAACCGCATTTCTTTTTTTTTTTTTTTAGATGTGAATGACTGAAATGTTTCTGCATGTTTCATTTCTGAGTCAGTAGTCATGAGAATGTGTGTTTAGACTTGAGGCTGTCAATAGTGAAGGGCTATAAAAGTGTTACAGTGCCTGTCAGTTGTGGAAATTCAAACACACCCAGGATATTTTTAAATCAGGAGAAAAATAAAGTTAACCGAGAAATGTAATTTTTAAGCATAACATTAACAAAATGAATTGCAAATATCAACCACTTTCCCTTATTATTCACTTGCATGCTGGCCATGTTGCACAATAGTTACATTGGTATTACTCATTCACGAACACACAGTCATGGATGAGTAAGATGACGCTGACACACATTTTAAAAGTGGTATGAATGTGCCGTGATGAGATGATGTCACATGTTGGCGGTATCACAGTAGTTTCTCTGGTTACAGCTCATGCTTTGGTTTGTCCTGCATCATGATGGCCGTATCTGCCTACAACCCTCCAAGTGAGCGTATACATGCACACACACAATCACACACAGACAAACAGAGAGATATGAACCCATCAGCAGTGATAAATCCAGGGTTGGCATATCTCCGTCACACGCTGCTCTCACGAGTGCGTTTGAAATTAAAAGTGGAAGCCGATGAGTGCGAAAGGTTTCAGACGGAACATCAATAGACCACATGCTGCTCACTAATGCATCCCCTGGCAAGAGCATAACAAGAAAAGGCACGCTTGTGACAGGAACATCCGTAACGATATGATGTCATCGCAAGCTAGCCATAGTATAAAGTTAGTGTTAATGTTCCCCGTCACCACAACATCAGCTGCTTTGAAATATGCCAACACTGGAATTCTAACAAAACAAATGCTCACCAAACAATTCCTGAGGTGCACCTTCCCATTCCAGTGGCACCCAATATGCATCAAGAATTCTGCCTTCACAAAGATAATCATGATCAGTTAATGTGTTTATTACTGTGGTGGTTCTAATATTTTGCCTCACTCCTAATCGAAATCCACAAGCGTTGTTAGTGTATTAGGAAAACCTTTCAGTGTGATACAAACTTAAAAAAACAAAAATACATATATTAGGCATATTATTTGATACACCTCCAGTACTTCATTGTGCAGGCAAAGGTGGGTAGAATATCCACAATTTTTACTCAAATAATAGTACTGTTACTTTAGAATAATGACTCAAGTAAAAGTAAAAACTACTTATTTGGAGGACTACTTAAGAGGAAGTATTCAGTGAGAAAAACTACTCAAGTACTGAGTAACTGGTGAGTAATATCGGATTTATAGTTTTAAACAAAGCATGAACGTTAACTAGTCCAAAAAAAAATGGGAATGCAAGTTCAGATATTACCCAACGATATCAGTTTAACTGAAACAATAATACATTCGATCTCTATAAACAAACATAAGGCAAATTCTGCCACGAGAAATTGTCTTAAATTAACTTTCTTTGTTTACACTCATGAAACAGCACAATAGGCTCACCAGGCAGAGAGTACAGAGGCGTTTTTTTTCTGTGTTTCTACCAGTTTCCAGGAAATGTGTCACTTTGACTAACAGTCTCACATTACTTGTAGCTCCGTTGGATTGGAGAAACAGACTCATATGACGGCACCCAAGGCGGAAGTCTCTAACAAACCAAAACAAGTAGCTCGCGGAAATAATAATAGAATGTAGCCCGATAGAATGTAGCTCGCTGTAACTAAGAAAAAGTACCGTTTCGAAAATACTCAAGTATCTATATTGAAACTACTCAGACAAGTAAATTTTTCCCCCAAAATGACATAAGTAAATGTAACAGAGAAAATGTAGCACGTTACGACCTCCCACCCCCTCCCCCGTGTGCAGGTGTACCTAATGTTATGTGCTCTCGCGGCAAACAAAATGACAGTTTGGGAATTTAACTCTTTCCTTGCAGCGCTGTCAGCCCTCATCTTTCTGGCTCTGTCCATGAACGGCTTTGGAGGCATCTGCCTGACCTTCACCTCCCTCACGGTAAGACACAGAACCAACAAAGCAACAGAAAACAAACGCCCTAATGCTGAATTTACACATACAGTATATCCTTGTGGACGGCCTGCATTTAGAGTTCCGAGTTCATGGCTTTGCTCCGAGTTGTTGTTTGAGTTAGTCCCCAATTAACACAAATGCAAAAGTGAACTGTTTATTGTGTTTGCTAACCTGTGAGCTAATGAGCTAGCGAGTTAAGGAGCTAAACACCTCGCTCCACTGCGGCGGTCGTTTATAAACATCATGGCTTTGCTCCGAGTTGTTGTTTGAATTAGTCCCCAACTAACACAAATGGAAAAGTTAACCGTTTCTTATGTTCGGTAGCCCGCAAGCTGATGAGCTAGCAAGCTAAGGAGCTAAATAATTCGCTCCACGCGGCAAAGTCGTTTAAAATGTCAGCGCCTCTTTGTTGTGTGTGTTAGTCTGCAATTAACACAAAGACGGGAACATTAACTGTTTATTAAGTATAACCTCAGTGGCACACGTTATTCAGCCCGTAGTTGACGACAGCGAATGTCAACATATATTGGATTGACAGGTGAAGGGCTCGTCTTCAGCGG
The DNA here is from genome assembly GCF_024500275.1 of Phycodurus eques. NCBI lineage: Eukaryota > Metazoa > Chordata > Actinopteri > Syngnathiformes > Syngnathidae > Phycodurus > Phycodurus eques. The sequence continues at coordinate 6,028,243 of NC_084533.1, read as the reverse complement.
GCCAACCACACAGTCTTGCTGCTCTTTATTCTTTATTTCAGACCCAGGGGGATCCATATCACAGAGTAAAGAAAAACTATTTCAAAGAGAAACAGGAAAGGAAATTATAATAGCAACAAAAAAATAAAATAAATGTTTAAAAAAAAATAAGGGCAGGCCTTATTTTTCATGATTTCAATGGCATTAAATAAACAACAGTATTATTGTTTATTGTGATAGTTTTTGGGAAAATATATCACCTTTAAAAATTTTTACTGTGACAGGACTAGTATGTACAGTATGCATGTATGTATGTACACTATGTATGTAATATAGGTTTCATGATGCCAGTAGTTTGGCCCTGCAGCAGATAATTTGTTTTCATTATTTCCTACAGGAAAAAAAATGGTTCTACATCCTAACAAATCGGAGGTGGACCAGTGCCCCATTAAGATTGTGTGCTACCATTTTGGTTCTGCTCTATTGTCGGCACACTGCATCTTTCATTTAACTTTCCCCAGTTTGAGGTCAAATTGGTGAAAAATAAATAATCCTTCACCTGTCAACAGACATGTCACAGAATATAATTGCCCTTTTTTATGGCGGTTACTATTAACTGCTGCTCCTGCTGACCACCATGCACTGTGGTTCAAATATTTAGTTATGTTTAGAGGTGCCACAGCACATGACAAGTGGCCTAAAGGGGAAGGGCGCAAGCAGATACAAATAAGAGTCATGTTGTGTTTTCAATGGCACACGTGTTCTGAGTCAAGCACATGCCGATCCTCCTCGTGAGGCTGAAGTGGCGCTAAAATGTCCCTTTTGACAGCTGCTTGTGTTCAACCCGCTAGAGCCTCAAGTGTCTGCGTCGCCAAAGAGATATAGCCAGCCTACGGAGAAAATTGGCCTCGTGTTCTTTTATCAGGAAGGTTTGGGTAGCTCGCGTGGCCGGAGCCTCTGTTTGCCTCAGCTGAGGCAACAATGTGTGTTGTATTTACATTTACATCAGACACGTGTTCTCGCGTGTGATGTGTCAGCTGCTAAGAGCAGTCATCAGGTGGATTTTAATGTTGCTGCGCCTCCTGTGGCCTGGCAAGTATTTCGGTTTGCCCTGGCCAACAGCAGCAATGCGTACATTTCCATCCCCTCTTCTCCACCAATAGCGGCCCTCGCTCAGCCACACACCCTCCGCCCGCTAGTTTTCGGCCCACTCACCTTTATTTCAAACAGTCAAGGCCACACTTTCTCCTCTCTTAGCCCTGTGACTCTTACCCTCCCATTGGTTTCTATTTTGTGCATCAGTCTGTAACTAAACAATTCAGTCTTGATACATGTGGTTGCGTAATGTATCCACGTGTTTTGGTACACGTGGAAATGAACACTAAACAGAGTCAAAGCTGAATATTGGCCGATGACATTGAACTTCCATGGATGTCCACCTTCTCCAGCCAGGAGCTTAATTTACATTTCGGACAACAGATAAATTGTAGTAAACAATTTACATTTCGGACAACAGATAAATTGTAGTAAACATAGGCGCTGCAATAAATTATCCATTCATTTTCTATAACATGTGTTCTCATAAGGGTCAGGGGTGAGAGGGAGCTGACTTTGGACGAAAGGTGTGAACCCCTTATTACCCTCTTATGAATTTTTAATGAGCATGCCACTCAAGTTTGTCATGGGCTACAACAACCGTGTAATAAAATCACCTGTGACACTCTTGAGGTGGTCCAGCACGAGGCGTTCAAATGACTTCATGACCAGAGATGTCAAGGCGACAAGCCTGTAGTCATTTAGACCCGAGATTGTAGGTTTCCTGGGGACTGGAATGATGGTGGAGCGTCTGAAACAGGATGGTACTTCGCACATTTCCAGAGATTTATTGAAGATCTGTGTGAAGACTGGAGCAAGCTGGTCCATGTAGACTTTGAGGCAGGATGGGGACAAATGGTCTGGGCCTGCCGCTTTGTTGATCTTTTGTTGTTTGAAGATGCGTCTCACATCCTGTTCGCGGATGGTTAACGCAGAAGTCGGTGGAGTGATGGTGGTCGGAGGTGCGGCCGGGTGGGTGTGGGGTGTGAAAGTGTCCTTTTCAAATCTGCAGTAGAAGGTATTCAAGTCGTTGGCTAGTGTGCTATTATTCTCAGCTTGGGGGGATTGTTGCTTGTAATTGGTAAGCGATTGTAATACATGCCAGACTGATTTACAGTCGGTAGCGCGAAACTATTTTTCCAACTTTGCTGCATAGTTCCTCTTTGCAATGTTAATTTCTTTAGTCAGCTGGTTTCTAGTGCGATTATACAGGGCCCCGTGCCCGCTTCGATATGCGTCCTCCTTAGCTGGGCGAAGTTGGTTAAGTTTGGCAGTGAACCACGGCTTGTTGTTATTGAATGTGCGAAATGACTTTGTTGGCACACACACATCTTCACAGAAACTAATATAGGATGTGACAGCGTCCGTATATTCATCCAGGCTGCCAGCTGAATTTTCAAAGACACTCCAGTATGTGCAGCCTAAACAGCTTTGAAGTCATCCACGTGATGTACCTGTGCATACCGACACTGAACAATTAACACGCATGTCCTCCGTTTTTTGGCATCTGTTGTAAACAAGAATGGTGTAATTTCAAAATACTCTGCTATGTTTTGAAATGTTTGTTTTTTGCTTCCAAAACAATGCTGTAATGTGAACAGACATTCAAAATATCCATGTTCATTATAAAGAGGCCCAAAACCCATAGTTATTGCCAGATATTGGCTACTGAACACATACTGTACCAAGTGAGCTGCATTGTTCGAAAAATGTTCGATTTTCATTTCTTCTGCAAGCGTTATTTCCCTCAGTCGAATGGTGACTGTAGAGGCGCTTCTCCCGGCTGTTCTTTGCTCATTAATCCATTGCTCGAGTTAGTCTTCCAACTCGGCCACCTCGCCTTGTTTCCGCGGAAACTCAGCTTCGTCCTCTTGACTTGGCGAAGCTCGTTTTCCCGCTTCCTCCACTTGGGAACCATGGATTCGTTGATCTTGAATTCTCTCACGGCTGCTCGATTCCCATGTTCCTCCGCGTAACTGACAGCTTGCAGTTTAAACTGTGCTTCGTAAGCGTGTCTCTTCGTAGGTGCCATTTTCGGTGGTCCTTAGCCAAACCGATGTTGTTTTGCACAATGCACATACCGGCGCTATAGACCTACTGGGGGCGTGTCTTTAGCGTCCTCTGTCACGCGCACCCTTCCCCCTTTACGTCCGCATGCCGTCCTCAGCCACGTCCGCCTTTCCTCTGTATAAGCAGCGGAAATGCTCCCAGTCATTCAAGCGGAGCACTCATCACACAACATTTATAGATTTTGGAACTCGGTGCACACATAAGGCGCGGATTATTATAAGGCGCCCCGTCCATTTTGGAGAAAATTTAAGACTTTTAAGTGCGCCTTATGGTCGTGAAAATACTGTGTTTAAGATAACAAAACAATTGTTCTGACAAATACATCTGAATGAATCGATAAAATCAATTAGTTGTCCAGCCTTAGATACAGATAACAATGGCTCTGAGGCATTGTTTTAATTTATTTTGTTAACATTCTCATATTTATTTAAACATGTACCTCGTCATTCTGTCTGCTAAGTTTAAAAAGTCAAATATTTGTTAAAAACAGGACAGACGGATTTGTAATGCACAGACAAATACCCTTTTTTTATTTCAAGTTCAAACAAGGTTTCGTGACACGAAGGAGATGCCAAATCATTACCAGAAGCACACACCTTCCGGAGGTCCTTTAAGGTGCACCTACCCTTCGTTAATTTATAATAACGACGGTTTGGCTTTTACGCTTCGCATTGGCACTGCAGGCATGAAGACAGGCCTCTCATGCACGGAGTCTTAACAGCCGTGGAATTCCCTCCGGGGGCCTGTTTGATCACATACCAGTGGGAAAAAAAAAGAAAATCTCATTCTTTCACTCTATTACGAGACCTGTCACTGTTCCCTGCGCTCAGCAAATATCCAGAAACAAATCACTGCGGGGTATCATGGAGGAGCCTCTGTAAAGTCACTTGGGGTCAACTCCAAAGGAAGCTTAAAAGTTTCATGTTGTTGTTATTGGAAGGAGACTTATGATCGAGCAACAATCGTCTGAGCTTTTTTGTACACGTGCGGAGCAGCTGGCTGAGGGACAGTGTCAGGGATAGTTCTTCAACATTAGCTGACTTAATCAGCTGTCATTTGGTGTTTCCTGCTGGGAGTTTTGGAAGAAGGGCTGCAGCTGTCAAACCAAAAAATTCCCACTACAGTACTTTGCTTTGTTATTATTAACAGAGGAACTGATGGAGATGTGGATTTGCAAAAAAAAATGGCAAATTTTTTCTTTCCATTTTCCTTCTTTTCTCAGCAGTGCTGAGGTTCATGGCACTGACAGTCAGATTTACAAATTTATGAGCCCAACAGTGGCATATTTGCGATTATATTAGCAACCTGAAATCAAAAAGACAATGCCAAACCACATTCGGCACGTGTTACAACAGCGTGGCTTCGTAGTAAAAGGGTGCGGGTACTAGACGGGCCTGCCTGCAGTCCAGACCTGTCTCCCATTGAAAATGTGTGGCGCATTATGAAGCGTAAAATAGAACAACGGAGACCCCGGACTGTTGAACAGCTGAAGCTGTACATCAAGCAAGAATGGGAACGAATCCTCCGTTCCCAAATGTTTATTGAATGTTGTTAAAAGAAAAAGTAACACAGTGGTAAACATGACCCTGCCCCAGCGTGTTGCAGCCATAAAATTCCAGGTTAATGATCATTTGCTAAAAACAATAAAGTTGATCAATTTGGACATTAATATCTTGTCTTTGTAGTGTATTCAATTAAATATAGGTCGAACATGATTAGCAGATCATTGTATTCTGTTTTTATTTGTTTCACACAACGTCCCAACTTCATTGGAATTGGGGTTGTATAATGATATTTTTTACACCACTGATGTTGCTGTGGTTCACACAAATGACTTTCGTGTCGGCAGTGTCTTCCTTTCCCACTCAGTGACGGTGTGAACGTGACTGTGAATTGTTGTCTTTTTTGTTATACAAATAAACAATACTCCTGCTAAATAAAATGCATTTTTTTCATAGTTTCCAGGGATGGGCATTTGACTGAATTTACTTGATCAAGGAAAATAAATGGGGGAAAAAATGGAGTTTTTGAAAATAGTATTTTGAATGGGATGGAATTTTGAATGAGAACGGGCAGCATCATGAACCAGAGTGATCCATGAACAGTACGAACCAAAGGCAAATTGATTAGCTCTTGATCCACATTCAGAATTGTTGCACTGATCCAAAGAAGGATTGTTTAGCTTTAATGGGAGTCTCTGCTTGACTGGGTTATTTCTGTCCTTACACTCCATTCATCCGTAATTATAACTAATACCGTACGTGCACCCTTTTTTTTATTTCCACTAAATTCCACTTCCCTTAGAATTTAGTGTTGCATAATTGAACCTCAAATTTGGCACGATGTCTATGAGCAATTTAGTGGTGATTAAAGTCACTGCCAGGGTCGTACAAGCCTCAGGTGAATGAGCCCACCAGGAACAGTGCCTGAGATGATTGTAAGTGACAAGTGAGCAGCCTAGTCTCCATTTCGGGCTGACTTCTCTTCCCCAGCTGACCCTTATCACTTAACGCTGTCCATGCTGGACACGAATGCTGTGGACGAGTGCAAACACACTCTCTTTTGCTGCAAGCATCCGTGAGTTGCTACCTGACATGGCGAGAATAACAAACATGACTAAGAGACAAACGCCCCCCTGTGTGCTGAGGGCCTTCTCGCCTACCTTCGTAAAATTTTATAGTGCAGCACTAAACGGCATCATGAGCTTCAACTCTGTTCATTCTCAGGAGCCATGAATGAGGACGGGTGTTCTCTGCACCTACAACATCTTCAGGAAAACTTTTTTTTTTTTTTTTTTTTTTAAGTTTACCCACCATCATCATCATCATCAATGTGTCGGCACTCACTCTTGCCCCCAAGTCATCGTGGGCCAGCAGCCAAGAACACACGCACATGGGAAACATGGAAGTGTTTTAGCGCCGTGCAGTTCCTGGAGTGTCTTGTGACTCTCCGTGTCCATTCTTACATTTGCTGTTGTCACTACTAAGAGAACTGTTCATAAATGGTGACTGGAGTACATCACCGGCCACATGCACAAAGCTGTACAATGTAACGATACGCAAGGCCGTCATCCCACTTTCTATAGTGCTCGTCCTCGTCAAGGTCCTAGTTGACTTTGGGTGTAAGCCAGCAGAACGAAGATAGAATAGATAGGAAGGGTTGCAGTCAGGAAGGGAGGGCATCCATCCATAAAACCTATGACAAAACCTCATCCGAATCAGTTACCCCAATTAGGGGAAAAAGTTGGGAAGTAGAGTAGTAGTGTAAACTGTCGTTGGCTGATGACCTCTCCAAGCTGTATCCTGTCATGCGCCCCAAATCAACCAGCTGACCCTAATGAGGGCACGCGGTCTCGTTTTAAATCATTTGAATGTTTCCAGTGCCCACTTTTCTAAGAAAGTGGAATAAAAGGGAGACTAGCTTATGAAGTTGGCAAAACCCAGTCATGGAGGTAGTTAGTTAGTTAGTTAGAGAATAGTAAATTTGTGGGGCAGCATACCTACAATCCGTCACATGTGATTTTATAATCATCATTGGCCCGTTGAAAACCTAAATTAAAGTAGACCGAATGTGCCGGGCCCACAATAGAGGCTTTGTAGTGCGGGCTAAGCTGCTTATTACTGTAAACAGGTCAACCTGACGTGTGACGTCTTAGCGCCTGGAGCCAGCATTTCTTCTCCGTCGACATTCAACAGCATTTTTAGTCCACCGTGACTGAGAATGGTGTGGAAATGGCGATACGAGTGGAGGCATGGCTTAGTCTGCCTCCGTTAGATGAGGTCAGCATCCGAGTCGGGCCAGAGGGTCTGCTGCTTTCTGTCCTCATGACACTGGCTGTAATACTGTTATAGTGACTGCTGTACTCACTCACGGTGTCATTGAGTTCACACCTGTACTGTAATGGAATTGTGTCGTCTGGCTGACTACACAATTCTCTGTAGCACCCTCTGCCGGTCAAACTCACACAAAGAAAGGAAAAAAAAAAAAGAAAGAAAGAATGAAGAGATGGGGTGGGGGGGAAAGAGGGTTTGCAATACATTAGATATATAGTATAGAAGAAAAATAGAAGGAAAGAGAGAGAGACAATAAAAGATGAGTGAATGAAAGAAATATAGATATATGTGTAAGAGAGAAAAGGATTTCTCATTTTAAACATTTTTAGGACATCAATATATGTAATTGAGGTTACTTTCTTTATGTGGGGGGGGGGGGGGGGCAAACAAAACAAATGAGTTGGCCTGCAACAAATGTTGATTTTAATCAGTGATAAATCTCTGGGTTTTTGTTACCATTCGTATGAGCAGTCTTTTCAATTTGTCATCAATTTTCCTCCATTCAGCCATGTCCAGGGAGCTTGGCTCGAGTCCCGTGGATCTTCAATTTCTGACTCCGTTCAACGGTAGTCACGGAAACCTCGAGCTGCTTGAAGATGGTCTTGTCGCTTTTACCTTTAACGCGCTGGTCTGTCATTTTCGGATCGACTCTTCCTGAAGCAACAGATTATAAGAGGATAGCCGTGTTGTTTGGGGAATCCGTTTCTTGGTAATTCAAGATTCACAAAGTATTTGTTTGACGTTCCGTCCTATGTTCTCAGCTGCCTAATATGTTTGGTGCCCTGAGCTCCACCATTATGTCTCTGATGATTGGCTCGTACGCCTCGTCTGCTGTCACCTTCCCTGGAGTCAAGGTAACTTTTAATAACTAATATGCAGGTAAACAAGATGTCGGTTCCGCTAAATGTTGTAATCAATGAAACAGTATTGAATATTGTCGGTATATACAGTAGCACATTATTTCCGCTGATTTTTATGTATTTTAACAGAAACCCCAGATATGATTTCATTTTTGTGTGTGTGTGTGTTCCTCTTGCCTCCAGCTCATCTACGACGCCGGCGTGTCCTTCGAGGTGATCATGTGGGCCTGGGCGGGCCTTGCTGGGTTTGTCTTTGCTAACTGCTTCGTAAATTGGCCCACGGAAGGTTTCCCGACGCCCGAAGAAGTCGATTACAGGTCAGTGCGTGGCGCCCTGCGTTTTATCAGGCTCCAAATCGGACAAACTTAATCCCAATATCATTTGGGTTTTGTTTTGTGTGGGACAGTAAGATCCTCACACTGCAAGAGCCGCCGTCGTCAGACCAGAAGGTCGTTGGAGACACATTGAGGGAAAAGAATAGCGACGTCCAACACTCCACGGAGGAACTTCCCAAAGGAGGCGATGTTGTGCCCAGTAGGTGAAAAACACGTGATGCAAAACAATAGTCACAATCACCTTTCGCCAATATATGCGGAAATGAGGTCCAACATTTGCATGTTTTCGTCATGCTTGTGTGGGTTTTCTCCTTCTATATACACCGGTTTTGGATCTCATTTGATGGTTCTTTTGTTCCTAATAAAGTGAGCTGTTTAAAATTAATAAAAAAAAGTCTCCTCCTCTCTCAAGATGCCGTTCCATTCCGCCGCTCCGTCTTCTCCCCCATCTTCCTGTGGAGTCTCGTCACCATGGGGATGTCGCAGCTGAGGATCATCTTCTTCATGGGCGCCATGAACAAGATGCTGGAGTTCATGGTGACGCACGGCGAAGAACACCGTGAGTGTCACTGCGCCTCCGTTACAGTCCCAGACGCCGAGTGACTTTGCTGACGCAGCGGCTCTTTTTCCCCACATCGCAGCATCGGAAGACTTGGTGATTGAGAGTGCAGAGAAAGGTGAGCAGTCGCTCGCTGAAGACACACCCGCATAAATGCCCCATTTTGGTTACCGAAATGACTTCGTACGCTCTCTTCCAGTGAGTTTCTACTCATCCATCTTCGGCACCCTGCAGCTGCTGTGCCTCGTCACGTGTCCTTTGATCGGTTACATCATGGACTGGAAGATGAAGGAGTGTGAAGAGGACAAGCCTCTCGCAGCAGGCAGTAAAAAGAGGTAGTGGATCTCAGGGAAACGGTCACAGGAAAACACAGCCTTGTGCTCTTAGATTAACAGGGCTCGAGAGCGCAACCAATTTGATATTATAAATCATATTTAGATATATCTAAAAAAAAATTAAAAAAAATCTAATAATTTAGATATATTTCATATATATTTCATATATTTTAAAATCCACATTTATTTATCAAAACAAATTTGATAAACAAGCGCATTGAACCTATATAAGAAAACTAGGGGGCCAATTTTCAAGGGGGAGGGGGGGGGGGGCTTAGTTTATTCCCCCTTAAAAACCCATCGATAGTCCGTTTTCACTTATTATATGAAAATACTATGCTATGACTTACTTTTTCTACTTTATTATTTTATTTTTTTCGCTCAAGCCAAATCCACCTATACAATCCACCAACCCTATTCCATAAAAACGAAGGTAACTCCAAGGCACTATTCTCCCTGATTTTCACATTTTAATCATGTGCAACCGATAAATTCAAAGGACTCTTTTTTTTCAGTGCACGTGCTGGAGTCGCAAGGAGCGATTGGGAGGGCAATAAGCGCCATAAATGATCACCTTGATCAATTAATAGGTGTCCTCACAATTATCAGTGATTCATTAAATACACTGGTTAACAAATTAATTCTGAGTCCTGGCCTCGATTGCATTGTTGGAATCAAATGTTGCCAGGCATGACTTGTTCATCAGCGCTACGTTTCTCTGATGTGCAGATTTAGAGATTTTCAAAAGCAAACGTCTTTCAGACAAACTGATCAGCAAAATATTTGTGTTCAATCTCTCTGCGCGGCCGTTACAAAATGGCCGAAAAGTGTCGACTGCTGAACTAATGGCTGCATTGCTGGCGGGTTTTAACTCCCCTCAGCCTGACCAGCAGGCCCAAGCGAGACCGCAAGATCCAGAAGGTGACCAATGCCATGAGGGCCTTCATCCTTACCAACCTGCTGCTCATCGCTTTCGGGTGCTGTTCCCTCATCGACTGCCTGCCTCTACAGGTGGCGCACATGCGGCAAAACAAATACGACCACGCCCTCACTTGTTGGGAAGCGGCCGCCGATATTCACCTTTTTTCTTCTCTCTCTCGCTCTCTCCGCTAGATCCTGACCTTCATCCTTCACACCATGGTCCGGGGCTTCATCCATTCCTGCTGTGGAGGCCTCTATGCTGCTGTGTGAGTGGAGATTCTAGAGCCAGGCTTATGTTGAATAATATACCATTTCAAACTCATCTTGCAACATTACCTTAAAAGTAAATTGCTCACAGACAAACAATCTCAGGTGGCAGACAGATGGACCTGCCAATGTCAATCAAAACTAAGAACAACGATGGTCTTGGTAAAGGCAGATTTTTTTTTTTTTTTAATTTCCTTGAAAGTTTCCATGATAATCCAATTCCACTTGTTGATCAAGTCCTCTTTGTCACCCATCATTCATTCACAATCTGCTTCACTTGACTTTCCTGGCACGTGCTTGCGCGTACGTCCATATTTCTTTAGCTTTTGGTAACCATCCCAGTGTGTCTCCCATCATAGCTACCCGTCCAACCACTTCGGCACACTGACAGGCCTCCAGTCCATGATCAGCGCGGTGGTCGCCTTGCTCCAGCAGCCACTCTTCATCGCCATGGTCGGCCCACTCAAAGGAAACCCCCACTGGGTCAGGACACGCACACACTATGGGCCTTGTTGTAAAACACTGGCCATTCAGCCATTCGTTGACTTTACATCAAAGAATATGAACAGCCAGTTGTAACCATTTGCCGTAAATGATACGATATGAATCAAACTTTTATACATCACAAAGCTATTTGAACTCTCACTCTAAACCACAGATGCCAAACCCAAGGCCCGGGGGCCAGATCTGGCCCGCCACCTCATTTTATGTGGCCCGCAAAAACAAACCATGAGCATCAACTTCTTTGATTATTGTTCAAATCTGTACCAAAATTTAAAATTGTCATACTCAATAAATAATGTTGAGATATTGCAAGCTTTTGTTGTTACCAAAGACATTTTAGAGGAACTTGAACAAACTATTATCCTTGACCTCTGATTTCAAAACTAGTTATCCATTGATTTGTTGTGTCATCTGCCCGAGAAGTTCTGGGTTTGAATCCCAGCTCATTTGGTTGTGCTTGTGTGGGTTTTCTCCCGCATGGGTTATCTGTGGGTACTCTGGCTTCTTCCCACATTCGAAGAACAAGTCAATTGAAAACTAAATTGCCCATTGGTGTACATGTGAGTCCACAACTCCTACTCGTAGGTCTTCCAAAAGCTCTTTTCAGCGAGGCACGGTACACATCACGTGTTCTCCAGTGGTCAGAGCAGCTGTCAGCTCTAATCTTGTCTCACACCTGACTCTTGATTAGCTCTTAAGAGAGTCGGTAGCCTAGAGGCTCACTTACTTTTCCTCCGTCCTGTAAACCTTTTTGTTTGTGTGGTATGACGTTAGGCGGACTATTTAAGATCAGACCTCATTTGATGACCAATTTGCGCAGAAATTTAAAATTCACAAGCGTTCACATGTTTTATCCTTCCACTGTGACTAACGAATGTTTCTATTATCCAATCAGATCAACGTGGGCCTTCTGATCCTCTCATTGACCGGCTTCCTGTTGCCTGGTTACCTGTTCTTCCACCGCAGATCTATGACGAGGGAAAAAGAGGCCCGTGACAAAAGTGCTGCCGACCAAGAGATGCAAGCACTCAACCACACGGAGGCCAACGGTTACAAGCACCAGGGCAACGGGCAGGCGGCCGTCGAGGCTTAAAACTCACCAATAGAAGCAAGGATTTAAGGAAATATAGAATTTATTTTTGTACGTACCTTCATAACGAGCAGCAATATGTCCAATGTTTTGGGGGTCATTGCAAACCATATCATAGCTAAGATAGGACCCAAACCCCCCTTTCCCACCCCTAGGCTCGCCCGTCTGCGCTTTGACTGAGTGTGTAAGCTGCGTTCATGCTGTGGTGGGATGTGGGTGCAAACTGTGTCACCATCATTTGTTATTTATTGGGGTTGATGTTGGCACAGGGCCAAATGAGTGTGATCCAAAGCCATACCCATGGGTTCTACTCAACAATGCACACGCCCACCCTGGCGTGGCCTCAGTGTTACACTGCGATGTCGCGGTACTTGAAACACTTGAATTGAGTTTTCAAAGAATTATTATTGCAATCCTCGCGAACACCAAAGAGCAACCTGGAAAATTGTAGAAATGTTTTGTTTTTTTCAGTATTGTTTGAAGTCTTCTGAAGTTTCTAGTGCATTATTATTGTTAACCATGCTTTCTCCACTGAGATCCAATTCAAAAACATCCCTAAGGTAGGAAACATGATCAATAACGACTAACTCTGCAGATAGACCTGGTTCTAGAGACACCATATCTACCTCCTCCATTTAATTATTTTGTACTGTCTCTTTGCAGCCGACCGCACAATCTGTCCACTTATTATTATTATTTTTTTAACAGTAGAAAAGAATTCCCAAAACAAAAAGGCCAATTGACTGATTATTCAATGAATACAGTGTCAATGTTGTTTAACACTTTGTACTGCTTTATGCACAGAAATGAGATAGTGTGTATAAAATATGTATTTTAAGTGTTTTTTTTTTTTTTTGTTATACTATAGTTGCAGTAGAAGTCAAAAGGGAAGCATTTGTTGGACCAGCAAATGTTTTGTAGTGTGCCAAGATGATTGCCTGCCTTTGCTTTGCTGTTCCTTTTTTTTGTCACGTCGTGTTGATTCACGAGTAAGAATCCTGCCAAAATAATCGACTTTCTGTAAATAGCCGTGAGGAGTGTTGTTTTTCGTGATATTTTCTTCTTACTTTACCACATAGTGTGTGTAGTTTGTTGCCGTGTATTAACCAGAAGATGCTTGTTGTGCTTCAGTGTTTTATGTAGTTAGTAGTATCAGATTGGATGATTACGATCAAACCTCCTGTAAGATTGTACAGTTTGAACTTATGCAATCACTTTGTAAAGGATGATTTGTTTTGACTCAATGCATTTCAGGGTCACCACGGGTTGATTTTATGACTGTCGAGATGTGATGCATTTATTTACGGTTTTCTTTCCTTTTCTTACTATATGGAATGCACGGATTGTGTATTTTGTCTAAACCCTGTGCCTTTCTCTGACATTTGGCTGCATGGCAAAACTGACTCGAAGAACAAAACTGCCAAACTAAATCAAGTGTGTTTGGGAGTGTAAACTGCACAGAAGTGGTCAAAGTTACAGCGCTTGCATGAGAAAGAACACAAAGCGAAATACATGTGTATATCTTCTGAAGTGTCTGTGACCTAAACTTAGAATGTTAAATTGAATATTATCTGCATCATCTGAACTGATACAATGCTTTTTTTTTTTTTTTTAGTCTATTCCAGGGAGGGAAGGTTTCGCGCAACATTTAATCAACACCTCTGACATTGTCCTTTGCTTTACTCTATATATTATCAATCCCGCACATTTGTTAATGTAATCCTGCTTGACGTAATTAATCCTAGACACAGTCATTTTTAACCACCTTGTGCATTTGATAAATAAATACATGTATGAGATAAAACTGTCTAAAATAAGTTTTATTTACAATTGCTCCAAAACACTTTAGCCTATAAATTCACAGCAAAGTGGCTCAATGTCCTTATATGCACAATTAAGCCCAAAACTATTCAAACCTCGCCAAATTTTGAGCTAAAAGGATTTTTTATTCAGCCTAGGTTTGAATAATTTCGGGCTTGATTGTACATGCCTGGTCGTATTGCTGAGAAATTAAGCTATGAGGCGTATGTTGAAGTGAGCATTAAAGATTGTAACAAAAGTTCATTTGTGTTGGAAATAGGGTGAAACATTATTACAGAAAAGTCAACGAGGGACACAGATCACAACAGCTTGCCATCAGCATACTTTGAATAATACAGGTATCTGTGCAACACTCACACACATAGTCACTTGAAGGCATACACGTGGGCTCGGGCCTATCTGAGGCTGTTGGGCTGTGAGCCGGCCAGGCCAGTGTGATCAGGGCTGTGGCGGTTCTGGGGGAAGACGGAAAACCAACAATATCAATGTCAACAAAAATCATTGAAGACTCCCGAGCTCGGGGTTTGTGTGGGTAAGAGAGAGGGAGGGGGAGACAGATTTGCATTTTGAAAAGGTGAACTCACTGTCATCAAATAATCTATGACCGGTGCAGCAACTTTTTCTTGTTCGACTCAGATGTTTAGTTATGTTGGAAGTTACTCCATTTTCTTTAAGCGACCGCGGCCCGAGTGAGGATAAGCGGTAAAGAAAATGGATGGACATGACAAAACTTTTTTTTCTTGGACTTGGTCATTATACCCTCATACGTACGCAAATAACAAATGACTCTTTCTACATGCAATACGTTGTAAGTGGGCCAATTGGAATAAGACTCGATGGAGGCAAACGTCAGAGGAAAAATGCAACAATAAAAAGTAACACAATCATGCGTCGACTAGAAATGGGATACCTTTTACATGCTATTAAAGTTGCACCAAAGAGTCCGAAAAAATGTCTTAAGTGTCTAAATGTGATACACCACAGAGAAGAGTGTTTTTAAAAAGCCTGCTTGAATTTGAATAAATGAAAAAAATAATAATAAACCACCAGGTACAGTGGTGTGAAAAGTGTTTGCCCACTGTTCTGATTTCTTCATTTTGTGCATGTTTTTCACACTTTCCCATCATCAGCCAAATTAAAATTTAATATAGTCAAAAACAAAACAAATAAATACAAAATACATTTATTTGAGTGGGAATGATTGTTTATCATTGCCCAGCCGCAGAACCCACGTTCGTTTCAACCTGAGGTCACGAACAGATGGTCGGACATTCTCCTTCAGGATTTTTTGGCAGACAGCAGAATTCATGGTTCCATTTATCACCCCAAGTATTCCAGGTCCTGGATTTGTTCGGGCGGCCACTCCTGGGAAGGTTTACTACTGTTCTATGTTTTCGCCATGAGCGGCTAATGGTTCTCACTGTGGTTTGCTGGAGTCCCAAAGCTTTAGACATGGTTTCACAACCTTTTCCACACTGATAGATCTCAATAGGGGCTTTTCCACCAATCAGCCCAGGAAAAAAAGCAAAAGGTTTGGATTTTTTCCTCTCCATTAATAACAAAAACGCGGGGTGCGCGTTGGAGCAAAGCTCTGGAGTATTGGACGGAGCAAACACCGGTCCCGGTTCACGAGCCCTCTAGCGGCTAGCCTAGCCACTAGCGACAGGCCACTTCGCAGTGAAGCCATCCAACTCGCTGCTGTGAGCCGTGCTTGGGTCACCACAACAGAGACACTAGCCCAAATCACAAAACACTTCAGGGAAGAGGCATTTTTCGGGTTGTAGGGACAGGTTGATGGCTAACTGCACGATGCAGTGGTGATAGAAAGCGGCCAAGCAATTACAGTGTTCTCTCGCCACTTCGCGCTTCACAGGTTTTTCCAAAATATAAAAAAATAAAAATACAGCCATATCGGCAGCCATATTGCGGAAAGACGCGTTGTTTCATGTTGATGCGCGCGAAGAGAAGGTTTCCCTGCATGCCAAACAAAGAGATGAGTTGACTCAGAGGCTTTGTACATGCCTTTACTGTACGGGCACTCATACAAGGCGCGTGATTGGTTCCCGGCGTGACATCGACCAATTAGAGCATGAGTGGATTTATCCCGTGAGCTGATTGGCTGTGCATCATCGCAGCCTCGCCCAGCATCTTCCCTTGTTGTGTCTCGCCAGTCTCGTCCACGCTGTTGTGTTCGCAATAACGTGTTTTTGTTTAAGCGCTTATTTTTTTGATTAGTTAAGCAAGCCCTTACAATGCCGCCGAAGCGCTGTGCCCCTGCGAAAGCTTCCTCCAGGGCGCCCAAGAGGAAGAAAAAGATGATGACCATCAGCGAAAAAGTGAAACTTTTAAATTTGAGCAAAGAGGGCAG
Source organism: Phycodurus eques (assembly GCF_024500275.1). Classification (NCBI taxonomy): domain Eukaryota; kingdom Metazoa; phylum Chordata; class Actinopteri; order Syngnathiformes; family Syngnathidae; genus Phycodurus; species Phycodurus eques. The sequence goes on along the minus strand of NC_084533.1, from coordinate 6,012,206 downwards.
AAGTTACGTATCTGTGGCACGCCATTATGGCGTGAAAGAATCTACAGTGCGGCACATCAAGAAAGAGGAAGCGAACAACTGCAAAACTGCTTCAATAACCTTCAATAAGGAAGCGAAGCGTGTGGTAACTCCGCGTATTCAGAGAATTGTGAAAATGGAAGCTGCATTGGCATTGAAGGGGAAAAGACTGAGTTTGGACACTAATATCAGGACAAAGGCCAAACTTCCGCCACCAACACAAGCCTCTTCGCCTCCCTCAGAAGTCAATGTTGATGAATGTTAATTACTGTATAATAAATGTTAATTACTGGATAAGGTTATATAATTGAAGATTTAAGTAAATACGTGTACTGTTGTAATCTTTGTCTCAAATATGTAAAGTAGAAATACTGTTTACATATTTTAAACATTCTGGTACCTACATACAGATCCCCATAAATTCCTAGGGGGGGCAAATCCTACTTTGCGGTTTTTCACCTTGGGGGGTGGGGGGGGGGGGGGGGTTTCTGGTCCCTGTTAACAGTGATAAACGAGAGAACACTGTATAACTAAGTAGCTTGCAATTCCGGCTGATAGGCACAGACGGCGCTCATTAGTTTTTAGCCCCACCCGAAACATCCGGCCAGTTGAGAACTTGAAAATGCAACCTTGCTTTCAAACACACAAACTACTACCAATAAGGGCTAAATGTATTTTTTCTCCTCTGGGAGTATTTGGGAATCTGTCTTTCCTTTTTTGTTCTTTCATCTAAAACTATGTTTGTCAACTTTTGAAATAAATAATTGTTAACCCCCAAACAATGATGGCTAAACCTTGAATGTAGTTATTATTAGTACTATCCATCCATCCATTTTCTTCACCGCTTATCCTCACCATTTGAACTTAAAATTCCAAAGTCGTGACAATAAGATTGTATTAAAATTCATAGATTACATTTTTAAACATTTATAAAACCATGTTTTGTTTGAGTATAAAATACAATATACAATGCATTAAAACAAATTTAAAAAGTCCCAAGTCGTGGCAATAAAATAGTATGAATGTTACAATATAAAACAAATATTTTAACATTTATCAAAATAATTTTAAGTTTATGTATAAATACTAAAAATACAATGCATTAAAAGAATAATAAATAATTTAAAAATAGTTGATGGTAAAGCCTATAAAATCTTTTAATTTAAACATGCTTGTTGGATGTATTAGAATTGTCTTCTGCATGTGCGCGATGGTGTTTCTTACCTTCTTCTTTTTCTTGTCTTTCTTTTTCTTCTTGCGATCAGGATCGTCATCCCTCTTTTTCTTCTTCTTCTTGGGGTCGGTGTCTGACGGCGTTTCCGCTGTGTCGCAAAGGTTCCAGATGAGAGGTCATCTTAAAAACCTTTTTGTGTGTGAATGTGTACATTAGCTGGACACCCTACCTTGTGGTAATGGGTCCTGCGGGCGATGGTGTTTGTGTTTGTGCTTGCTTTTCTTCTTTGGCGGCTGTATGTGCATCAGTCGGTACTGTTCTGGGAGCTGGAAAAGAGACAAACACACAAATCATTAGTATTTTTTATTTATTTTTTTGGGTATGATTTAGCATAGCATTGATTTGGTGATGGCGGCACGGTGGACGACTGGTTAGAGAGTCAGCCTCACAGTTCTGAGGACCCGGGTTCAATCCCCGGCCCCGCCTGTGTGGAGTTTGCATGTTCTCCCCGTGCCTGCGTGGGTTTCCTCCCACATCCCAAAAACATGCATTAATTGGAGACTCTAAATTGCCCGTAGGCGTGACTGTGACTGTGAGTGCGAATGGTTGTTTGTCTGTATGTGCCCTGCGATTGGCTGGCAACCAGTTCAGGGTGTACCCCGCCTCCTGCCCGATGACAGCTGGGATAGGCTCCAGCATGCCCGCGACCCTAGTGAGGAGAAGCGGCTCAGAAAATGGATGGATGGATGGATGATTTGGTGATGACACACACGCACACACTGGAACATATCCTGCCAGAAACTGCGACCATTTCCCTTGGCCCCTTTGGGGCAGTATGGTGTGATGCACGCATGGAGCTACGTGTTTCTGTAAGCTTAAAGAGTAGAAGACCGTCCATCTATCCATCCATATTCTTCACCGCTTATCCTCCTGCTGGAGCCTATCCCAGCTATCTTCGGGCAGGAGGCGGGGTACACCCTGAACTGCCAGCCAATCGCAGGGCACAACAAACAGACAACCATTCGCACTCACATTCAATTTAGAGTCTTCAATCAACCTACCATGCATGTTTTTGGGATGTGGGAAGAAACCGGAGTGCCTGGAGAAAATCCACCCAGGCAGGGGGAGAACATGCAAACTCCACACAGGCGGGGCCGGGATTTGAACCACGGTCCCCAGAACTGAGAGGCAGATGTCCTAACCAGTCTACACCGTGCCGGCGAGTAGAAGACCGTCAAAATAGAATTTTATTAAACTTATTTTTCCACTAAGGCTGCACAATATTTAGTTTGAGCATCGTCATGGCGACGTACGTGTGGGGACAGGCAATAGTCAAAATGTAGGCTCTGCGTGTACTGTCATATACAGTGAATCAACTGGAATATTATTATTAATGACCAGCAGAGGGATCTGTTTGGACAGGAACATACAATGTACACGCTGCATTTCCCATTTCGCTCTTCAGAATGAAACTACCTTAGGCAGGCACGAGGCAGCTGAGTGCGCGAGGTGCATTCAGGGACATTGCGTAAATGGGCGTGAATGTGTTCTTTGGTAATACAGTACATAATTGCAAAAATGGATTACTAGGAAAATTATTATTTGTATCAGAATGCTTCAGTTAAAACACTGTACAATCACACTAAAAATATGGAATTTATTTTGTTTTGCAATATAAGAGTACCGGTAGGTCAATGAATTATATTTTACCTATTTGGACCGGTGAACTTCAAAATTTTGAATTATGAACTATGAACTTACCAGGTTCATTTTTGGAACAATGAACTGAAGTTTGAACTAGTTTGCGCAGAAAATAAACTTTCCCAGCACTGATACTGTATTATTTCAGATCACAGGTTTAAAAAATAAAAGCAAAAATAAACAAGGTAATTTTTTTCCCCAGTATCGTGCAGCCTTAGTTTTCACAGATTAGGAAGAATATATGCTTGTGAATATTTTTATATTACCTGTCTGAATATTCGTTATTTGAAGGCAAACCCCACCCGTGAAAGCTAAAATGCTAGAATGATCGCTAAAATAGCCCATCAATAGGGTTCTCCATTGAATGCTAGCATTGAACTCGCAATCTCGGAAAAGATGTCTCGTATTTAAATACGCAATGCGTGTAATTCTTTTTGTTGTGCGTTTAGTTTTACAATAAACTCCAAATGAGGTGTCATTGAACACCTTAAAACACGCTGTGAAGAAAATGGATGGATGGACCACTTTTTAAAGATTCATATGGGAATGAGGAAGTCGACTCTAACCCCTTACTAAGCAATTGTTTGATTAAAAGCTGTTTCCCAACAACTTCATTCATGGGTGCCCGAAGACAGCATTGTACTTGATCTTTACCGGCCCTGTATGTAGTCTGAAGCCTGTTAGCAAAGTGCCGGTGAGTGGACTGAAGGAGTTTCCAGACACTGGTGGTTTATCAATGAGGGATCGCAGTGAGCTCCCATCTTGATTCCCGGGACAGTCGATCATACCTGCGGCAAATTAGAAAAGGGTCAGGCGCCTCGTGTACAAAGACTTGCGTGGATTTCCTCCTAAAACGTAGCGTACGCTTAAATCCAGAAAACGTCGTACGCACAAAAATATTCAGATGTATGAAACGCTGCGTACTCATGAATCCAAGCATATTTCCTTCGTACATTCCAATCAACGTGGAAATGAGCGCACATGTTGGAGTAGCAGACTCCTCCATGTCCACGCCCATATTTGAATATGCAAATCATATGGAAATAAACCCTGCACCTGAGATGCCGATCTCTCCATGATCAGAAAAAAAGGAAAATGAGCATGGTAATGAAGGAAAATATGTTTTCTGAATGTGAAGTTGCTCAATGAAGTGGAGGCACGCAAGAAAATCCTCTTTGGCACGCTGTCCTCCGGCGTTTACATTCACTCCTCCCAAAGAGGAGTGAATGGGAATTCTGTGGAAACAGAATAACGCGCACACGCTGAACTAAAGAAAAGACATTACGGTGGATGTGAAGCGGAGGAAAGCTGCCCACCGCCAAAGTGTGGCCAAAAAAAGGCGGAAGAACCGGCGCGGAGGTCCTCACCCCGTTCGAGGAGAGAATCGCTTCGATCGTGAGTGACGCTGCTCTCTCAGGGGTGATGGGAGAACATGTGGCTGACTATGATCATCCCACAAGGTGAACACGATGTATTTTTAGAACTCATAACAAATGTGCTCATACAGTAACCGACACTCGGCCCTGTGAGATAAAGGTTCATGCGCAAATGTTGTGTGTGTGTGTGGTATTGGTTATAAATATTTTGAATTCAAATAGAAGCACATCAGCATATCAAGGAGGATATCAAAAACTTTGACTCCTTTTTGATTACTCAATTTATTATTTTAATACACAGGAGAGGACACGCACACTGACTAAACAAATCATGTTTTGTCTTAGGAAAGGGGGTAAATTATGTCAGTTTAAACACATTTGAATCATGTGCAACCGACGTACATGTTCAAATGAAGTAAATTCAAAGGACTTTTTTTTTTTCAGTGCATGTGCTGGAGTCACGAAGCGATTGTGAGGGCAATAGGCGGCATAAATGATCGCGTCGATCAATTAATAGGTGTCCTCACAAATACCAGTGCTTCATTAAATACACTGGTTAACTAATGAATTCTCAGTCCTCCCCTCAATTGCATTGTTGAAATCAAATGTTGCAGGGCATGAATTGTTCAGCAGTGCTAATTAATTGTTCACGTCTCTCTGACGTGCAGGTTTATGAGAACAGTTTCCCAGCATCACCACTAAGTGTCGCCAAAGCACCAAAAGCTGCAGAAACGTGCGTACGCCAGCCATGCAGCTGGTGTGCGACACCGCAGATTTCCACGGTCGTGTCACTCTTGATACATCTGAACTTTGCTGTGAAAACGAACGGACGCCACGTTTTTGTGCGTACGCACCTTTTGTACATGAGGGCCCACGTGAGCACACAGATTCAGTGGTCTGGTCACAATGGGTCCATACATGTTCAAAATGTCTGTCTCGGCCAAGACGTTTGAATAGTGGTTACTCTGTCTGCCTCACAGTTGTGAGGTTCTTGGCTATGGCCTTCTTGTGTGGAGTTTGCATGTTCTCCCCATGCCTGCGTGGGTTTTCTATGACCCTTCAGCTTCCTCCCACAATCCAAAACCATGCATGTCAGGTTCTTTGAAGACTCAAAATTGTCCGTAGCTGTGAATGTGAGTGTGAAGGGTTGTTTGTCTCCATGTGCCCCGCGATCGGCACCGCCTCTTGTCCAAAGACAGCTGGGACAGGCTCAGCTTACCTGTGGCGCTAATGAGGACAAGCGCTACAGAAAATGGCTGCATAGATGTTTGTCTTACTGGATTTCTTGTGAATACTCCAAATATGAGGCCAGTTGGAGACCTTCTATTGACTACAATGTAATTTTGCATAGTATACCGATGCTACAAAAGTATGGTGATACCTCGTTGGGAAATATTAATACCGTGGAGCATATTTTTAGTACCAGTACTTCTGTGCACTTGGGCACATCACACTTCTACAATAAAAGAGGCTCGTGTCCTTCTTTCAAGCTGTTAATTAGCTGCTCCTGTAAAAGTAGATGAATGTGGAAAGAATGAGAGCTGAACAAGCGCACTGCGTAAGACTGTAGCGCACTTTATTCAGCCTCTCAATACACAACAGTGCAGCAGGCGCAGAGGTACAACACTTGACGGAGCTATGGAAGACTAAAGTCAAATCCACAAGACGCTACAAACTCCCAGGTAAGTATACTGTATGAATCTGACACCTCCAACAAAGTACTTAACAGTGTGCAGTATATTTAAGTACCAAATTGGAAATAACGTCGTCAAACAACCGTCCACTAGCTTCATGCTAACATTTAAGGGGAAATGCCACAGATGGGGTAACGGACATTAGCATTGACGACGTGGTAATGATAAACCTTCCGCATACTCCAAAAGCTCTATGATGTATTTCCCTGATGTGCAAGTCATACACAGTGTACTCTGTAGTGTGTTAACGTTGCATCAGGATGGGCGACCACTAGGTTTGTGTTATTCACCCCCTCCTCTAAACAGTTGCCACGGCTCTGCTTTTAAGTAAAATACACATTGTGTCTGAACAGACAGACGTGGGACAAACCCTAACCCGACAGACATGAATAAGAGGGCAATGTGATATCCTGTGTTCAGCTGTGTAGGGTAACAAATGGGGGAAACCAGTTAACCCGCCGAATAAGAGTTGACCATTGTACACTGCTCCTTGTTAAGACAACAGAAAGTTGTGCAAACAGTATTGAAACATTTGACAGTTGGACATGCATTCAAAAGTTTAGCAAAGGTCAAAGTAGGTTTACCTGGAAAGGTTAAATTGCATTTGAGGTTCACCCAAAAGTGGACTATCCCTAACTTTGTGTCTATAAAGCATCCAATGGCCCACCTGGTAACTCTGGTAGAAAGTTGCTGAGCTTCTCCTTCACCTTCTTCCCACAAAACTTGTTGTAAGCATGCTCCAGGTTGTAATGCGTGATGAGGTTGGTATTCCCAGTCAACTCGTTCCCAACTAAACACAAGTGGTTCACATTAAGATGCATATATTAACGTTTTCTTCATATTACCATTGCTATACACTATAAGCGGTTGGCCACACAAACGGTGCCATTTTAAATAGTGCGCACACATATGAGGAATTGAGTTTTAAGGATGTTGTGGCAAAAGTCGTAGCGTATATGCGTTACTTGCTCCCCAGAAACGATCGTCTGCTTGCCTGACGTTAGCTGCGTTTACAAACTACTTTTGATAAACGAGTCGGTTATTTACACCACATCAACAAACGCATTGCTCACTTAAATAGTAGTTAGTACAAGGACACTGTACCAGGTAGTTCTCGCAGTAAGTAAAAGGGTTCATTCATGGCTCCGGACTTTCGCAGAGGAGGGCCCTCATCCCCGAGCTGTGCTGGGATCTGCCCAGCCACAGAGACTTGATTTTGCGGCAGAGGCGGCGGAGGTTTCCCGCCTCCGAATCCCAGGGACGACGAACCGGGTGGGCCCGGAGTTTCATTTTGACCAAATAAAGTTGAGAATATTTCCGTCATACCTTTCGCTATTGTTCTAATAATCGAGACGTGAACGTCTGGTTCTACAGGTTTACAAGACACTGTGGCTTCTCCATTGAAATGTTCTCGCTTTGTGACGTTTTCACGTGATGTCATGAGTAAACAGGCAAATTACCGTAATACCTGGTCATTGTGCGCATGCGATTATGGCACACACACCAGGAGCACATGCTTTTCATCAATTTCATTTATTGAGTACAAAAAAAACCCATATATATATATATATATATATATATATATACACATACATACACACATACAAGAAAAAATAGAGAGTTGTATCCGTTAATCAGCCAAATATTTGAAAGATTACAGCCAATTATTTGAAAGATTACACATCAAAAACATCTGCAGGGCATAATGATGATGCCAGGCTTTCAAATTCAGTGGCCGATGCCTGTAAATAGAGAAATAAATACATACACACACACACACACACACACACACACACACACACAAACATGGTAAATAAAAATAGAGAACAAAGTAAAAATACAGAAGAAAAAAATGTGAGTTATTTCTTTTTTTTTTATATAAATAAAAGTTATTAGGGACTTGTTGATGTGCACAAATCACAGAGTTAATGAGAAATACATCAAATATCATCAATCCGTCCGTTTTGTACACCATGCACAGCTGTTTTTGGAATGGAGGACAAAGCTAGAGCACCTGGAGAAAACCCATGAAGGCAAAGGGAGAATATGCCCAAGATTTGAACACAGAACCTCAAGACCTATAATTGCTAACCACTTAGTCACATGCTGCCCCATTGTCATGTAAATACCCATGTAAAATACAAAACCATTTCCAGATAAGAGTGATGTTTAAGGCAAATTACACATTCATTTATTCAACTCAAATTTTGCCACTTTTCTTTCTCACCTCCCACTCAGCAACAGCTGTGGAAATCCGATGTTCGGTCTGAGCAATCTTTTCCCTACCAGCCTGAACTTTTTGTGCAAGGGCAGCATTCTCAGCCTGGATCTTTTTGAGCTCCCGCCGCAAGTAAGCCTCCTGCTTTTGATACAACGGCATTATAAAGCCGCTAAAGTCTTGTTCTGGAATCCCAGAGGGACGCCTAAGAAAACAGGTAGATCGACAGTACGGGAGATGGTTAAATGATTTAAATATTAACGACATTGTTGCATAAGTAGTCAATAGTTTATGGAAACTGTACTATAGTGCACAAAGCAATCAGACAATGAAGTGGACAACACAAAAATACTGAGGTCAGCATCCAATCTGCCTGAAAACCGAGTAGAATGTATTGTAAGGAAAGAAGAAAGAGTGTTTGAGTCTCTTGTTGTGTACCAACCATGCAGGGTCTGGATTGATTTTAGCAGCACTTTCCAGTTTGTCCAGCTCATTTAGTTTGGACTCTAGTCCCGCTTCTTCATTCAGTTTGCTGATATCATCCTTTATACAGAGAGAAACACTCAGCTAAGTATGTGTCCAAACAATATGAATACACCACAATAAATCAAATATAAAACACCACGAATACCACGAGTCATAGTGTCACTGAGTTCTCCTACATTACTGTGAACCCTCACCGATTCGCAAATCACCCGTCACAAACTTACCTACTCAGTTTTTCTGTAGAACAATGGTTCTCGAACTTTTTATACACGTCAAAAAATACTTACTTTAGTCTTGCCATAGCTGCTTACTCTTAAACTACTACTATAAAGACTAACATTTACCTACACTATGTAGAAGGCTTAAGTGTTCAACAAAAATGAGAGGTTTTATTCCTAAAAAGTACATTTATCATTGCAAGCCACTGGTAACACTGTGGATAAATAAAGGAACATTTAAAAAAAGATATATATATTTAAATTACTTAATTACAATGTACTGCACATAAGTTGTATAAAAATAAAATAAAATTCAATAAAATCTTAAAAACAGTTAAAGATGAATGCAAATGTACTTCAAAGTTAAACAACTGAACTGTACTTTAAAAATGTACTGTATGAGAAAAGTAAAAAAATGTAAGTACTGGATTAAAAAAAAAAAAAAGTTAAAAAGGCTGTATGCATCACTACAAGTTAATGTTTTATTGGTATTTCATGTTTGAGAGGAACTATACCCAAAATATTTTTTGTACGAATACATTGTATGTGCAAGTAATAATCAAAACACGGTACATTGATAAGTACTACGTTGGTGGAATAAGAATTAAACAATATCGCATTGCCTACTAATAAAGGGCGCTAATGAACTGCGTCAGCTTCCAGATTTTGAGAGCGATGGAGTTTATTCGATCCTGTGTACACTCCCGCTCAAAGGTTTTTGAACATGCCAATTTTTCCTGCTTTTTTTTTTTTAATTGAAAGTTAGGCAGTTACATTTTTCATTTTAGACTGAAATGAAAGCACAGAACAAATAAACTATTCAAGTTACAAAAGAAGTCATGGAATCAATCCACAAACAAAAACGTACTCTAAACCTTTGACTCGATAAAGTAGCGACCTTGGGCAAATACAGTATCACAGCTGAACACACTTGTGGCATTATTTCCAAAATGGGAATCAAATATTCTTCATAAAGTTATGTTGTGGAAATTCCCATAAATGTGTGGTAATCATTGGACTTGAACTACTTGAATTTCAATTTGAAAAAAAAAAAAAAAAAAAAAAAAAAAATTGGCGGATTCTAAAACCGTTGACTGGTAATGCTACTGGTCAAACGTTTTAGAACATCAATTTTTTCCAGATTTTTTTTAATTTATTTTTTTAAATTGAAAGTCAAATAGTCCAAGTCCAATGAATAGCCACACAGTTATGGGAACTTCCACAACAAAGTTTGGTTCGAACTTTCTGAAGAATATTTAATTTCCATTTTAGAGATAATGCCAAGAGTGTGTTCAGCTGTTATATCTACCCAAGGTGGATTTAAACGTCAAAGGTTTAGAAGACATTTTTGTTTGTAGATCGATTTCATGATATCTTTTGCAACTTGAATAGTTTGCGTTCTGTGCTTCATACTTGTTTTTGTTCGTACTCTGCGAAAACAATTAGAATCCCCTCAGACCATGCATATCGTGCAACTGGACAAGCCATCAAATCGCACGCATTCCTCCAAGGCGAGCGATAGTTTTTCTACCAATCTCGAACATTTCCTGAAATTTACAATTGACAAATGACCGTCAAAAAAGATCAGAGGCAGACACATTGCCGTTGGCTTGCTTATGACGTAACTCTGAGCGGCATGGCTTATATACGTATTTTCTGTCGCTTCCGAGGCTAATTTCATGAATTTTATCAACTACACATGCCCCTCTGCTGTACTATATTTATCCCTTATTATCTACTTTTACAATTTGTGCAGTGTTTGTTCATTCTCGGCTTTTAATACAAATTTTTCTATGCATGTTTTGTGTGCAGCATTTGCGAATTTAACTTGATAATTATGAAAAAAGATTAACATGATTATTATACAGTATATTGTCAGTTTCTGTGTTTACCAAGCTTTCCGAGGTGCCGTGGTGCGAAGAAAACTGACCGATACGCACGGTGTCAGGAATCTGATGGTGATTGTGGTATACTGTACGCTCAACATGTGTGCAACGTAAGAACATTTCTACACATTTATTAGTGAATGAAGCCCAGTTATTTTATGTGTTCAAAAGTAGAACTATGAGTCTAACCTTTTCAAAATCTCAGTCAAACTAACAGATTGCACCACAAGGTGGAGCTTCCAGGTCATATTTGGAAAAAAATTGTCACGTTTCAGACTGGAGCAGAATGGCAGCTGACCATCCATCCATCCATCCATCCATTTTCTGAGCCGCTTCTCCTCACTAGGGTCGCGGGCGTGCTTGAGCCTATCCCAGGTATCATCGGAGAGAGTCAATTACAAAAGTCGGCTCTACAAGGAGGTAGTAATATGGAAGAGGGGGGAGGGGATACATAGCTTTTGTAGTTATTTTTTCAAATTTAACTCAATTTGTAACCTTGGAAATGTTTTTAGCGGTATGTTTTGGGTCATTATCCTGTTGCAAGTTGCATGACCTGCAACTGAGACCAAACCTTCTGACAGCACATTTCTCTCTAAAATACCTCGATAGTCTTGAGATTGCATTGTACCCTGCAGATTCAAGACACCCAGTGCCAGATGTAGAAAAGCAACCCCAGAACATAACAGAGTCTCCTCCATATTTCACAGTAGGGATAGCGTTCTTTTCTTGTTACGTTTCATTTTTGCGTGTGTGAACATAGAGCTGATATGCCTTGCCAAAAAGTTCCAGTTTTCTCTCCCCTGTCCAGTAGGACATTCTCCCAGAACCTTTGTGGCTTGTCAACCTGCAGTTTGGCAAATTCCAGTCTCGCTGATTTATTTTTAACAGTGGTGTCCTCCTTGGTCGTCTCCCATAAATTCCACTTTGCCTTAAAAAAAATAAAAAATAAAAAAATTTAAAAAAGATGATGGATGTTGTGATCTGACACTGATGTACCTTGACCTTGGCGTTCACCTTTAATTTCTTCGGAAGTTGTTCTGGTTTCTTCTGTTAACATTGGTATTAGCCGTCTTTTCGATTTGTCATAAATGTTCCTCCTGTACCCACGCCCAGGGAGATTGGCTACAGTCCCGTGGATCTTAAACTTCCAAATAATATGTGCCATTACAGTCACAGGAAAATCGAGCTGCTTGGAGATGGTCTTATAGCCTTTACCTTTAACATGCTTGTCTATAATTTTCTTTCTAATCTCCTTAGACAACTCTCTCCTTTGCTTCCTCTGGTCCATGTTTACAAACGGCACAGTGATTACTTGTCACCCTTTAAATAGGCCAACAGACTGACTACAAATTTGAAGACACCTGTGATGCTAATTAGGACGTAGTTTGAACATGTCCCCACGGTTATCATATTTGTCGAAGACTGTTTCATGTGTGTCACTGATGGTGTAGTGGTACACCCACCTCACTTTGGTGCGGGCAGAGTGGGTTCAGTTCCCACTCAGTGACGGTGTGAATGTGAGTGTGAATGGTTGTCCGTGTCTATATGTGCCCTGTGACTGTCTGGCGACCAGTTCGGGGTGTAGTCCGCCTTTTGCCCGAAGTCAGCTGGGATACGCTCCAGTGCCCCGCGACCCCAACCAGGATAATCAGTGTTGAAAATGGATGGATGGATGTTTCATGAGTTTGATTTTCATTGGTTAAGTTTCATTAAATTTTTATGTATTATTACTTTTGTAAGATTCAAGTTATTTATGTGACCAGTGTGGGTGTTTCTTTCATTCACAGATGAGTACCAACAATTTTGTCCATGTGTGTAAGTGATGTACGTACATACCTTGACAGCTCTCCGCAACTCGTCTACAAACTGCTTGTGAATGTTTTCCATTCTCTGAGGGTTTATCTTGTAGAGCTGATGGAACATGCTGGAAAACCTGTCAGAACTGTTTTAAAAAGATATACAAATGATACAGGATAAACTATATGGAGTATTAGAATATGCATTATGTTATTTCCACAACCCTGAAATAAAAACAAGAAAGTTCAAAAATACCTCATATGAAGCATTGACTAATTCAGCATAATACATATTCAAAGTGGCAGGCTGTCCAATTTGGTAGCTGGGCCTTCAGTTGGAAATGAATCTACCTCTTAATACCATCACTATCACGTCTCAATTATAGAAACCATTAATTGAATACTATACAAACATACAATATAAAAGCATGGAACTAGGGCTGCTTATTTTCATAATCAATTAATTGGACAATTATTTTTTTTAATTATTAATCATCTCTTTATTGAAAAAAACCATCATTTCAAACAGTTTGCGGCATGAACATCCCAGAGCTCTTAAAATAATCAATTATGAATAATAAAAAACAAACAATGTTGACGTCAAATAGCTTTACAATAGGCCATGGACCAATACACAGAATCATACAAATGTATGTTATAGCCCACAATAGCTGCCAAATATATTTTTTTTGTGAAATGCACAAAATGGGTATAATACAGTAGATTGTGTTGTTTGAAAGCAGACATGCAAACACCAAAGGCATGAAAAAGGTGACCAGAAAAAAAAAAACATTTTAGGGGTGGTCTGGGGGGAATCCCCCGCGCCGCCGCAGAGATTTTGTTTTTATTTTAACCTAAATTAAGGAAGTCACTGATGGTGTAGTGAACTCCTCCACTTGGGGCAGGATCTCATCCCCAACCTGGAGAGGGCATGCCACCCTTTTCCGACTGAGGACCATGGTCTCAGATTTGGAGGTGCTGATTCTCATCCCAGCCGCTTCACACTCAGCTGTGAACCGCTCCAGTGAGAGTTGGAGATCACGGCTTGATGAAGCCAACAGAACCACATCATCTGCAAAAAGCAGAGATGCAATACTGAGGCCACCAAACTGGACCCCCTCTACACCTCGGCTGCAACTAGAAGTTCTGTCCATAAAGGTTATGAACAGAATCGGTGACAAAGGGCAGCCTTGGCGGAGTCCAACCCTCACCAGAAACAAATCAGACATACTGCCGGCAATATGGACCAAACTCTGACACTAGGCGTACGGGGACCGAACAGCCCGTATCAAGGGGTTCGGTACTCCCGAAGCACCCCACACAGGACACCCTGAGGCACACGGTCAAACGCCTTCTCCAAGTCCACAAAACGCATGTAGACTGGTTGGGTGAAATGCCATGCACCCTCGAGGATCCTGTAGAGCTGGTCCACTGTTCCACGGCCAGGATGAAAACCACACTGCTCCTCCTGAATCTGAGATTCGACTTCCCGACGGACCCTCCTGTCCAGTGCCCCTGATAGACCTTACCAGGGAGGCTGAGGAGTGTGATCCCCCTGTAGTTGGAACACACCCTCCGGTCCGCCTTCTTAAAAAGGGAGACCACCACCCCAGTCTGTTTGGGCAGACAGGGCCAGACAAATAATATTCACAATTACATCTGTGTGCGGATGTTGGATGTGTGGAACGGCTCTAGCTGCCAGCGCTCAAAGTGTACAAAACACCCTATGACGTCGGCGGCGTCAGCGACCGCGAACAAAAGATAAATCTCAGATTAGCTAATAACTTTCATCTCACTCTTAAATACTTAACGCCTCCGTTACCTTTGGTGATATTTTACCTCTTAAGTAGGCCTTCTATTATATACAAATTACAAATGGATATGAGCCTTATAATATGCAAATACATGTCACGTACAGAGACGTTTCGCCGTCTGAACATTGTCTAATCAACAATTGAATGATTACGACTTGGATTCGTCAAGAGACGAATAGACTTTCATTAAATCTTTTATGTAGGCCGAAATGAAAAGTTCAAGTGTTCAATCAAAAACATCCCGTCTGGTGAGGCAGTGGACCGACTTGGGACACATTTGTCCGTAACTTCGTATTTCAGGCAAATTCTGGTTGCCGCTGTTGTACAGAAGCTTTGCTTGGCATCAGCTGGCCCAAACTTGCATACTGCGATAAAAAGCCACGAAAGGTTTCTGAGCAAATATGATATAGAAGTGAATGGGACTTCTATCAACCAATGTGGCAGAATTACGTCACAATGACGTTTCGCAAACGCTCTCATTTGTGGCACAAACTTCCGAAAGGCCGTCTGCACCTTTTTCTTCAAACCATGTCCAGCACCATGTGTTTTTACACCTCTCTCAATGAATGTTGTGTTTTCACCGTGTTTGATAAATTTAGCTTCTATTTTCTAAAATACACAGATTGTGTGTCTGGATTTGTTGTTGGATTGTACAAGAAAAGACCTACCCTACTCTACCTCTGATTGGCTATCAGCCGTTGGTTGGACTCATACTTTCCTTTGAATCGCTATGTTGTGGACGCACTTTACCAACACATACACATACGTAGAGTGGGTCTTGTCAAAAAAATTCACATGCCAGATTTTTGGCACTATGCCGGAGTACTTACTACTTACTTAGTAATCACGCGACACAATGACTTGTCAACGAAATGTGTTGCCAACATTTTTAGGTATCGATTTTTATCGATTTTAATGATTTGTTGTTGAAGCCCCACATGAAACTGCTAAGTACATCATTTGGAGAAGTTCAGAATCAATATCTAGCTAATAACATGAAAAATTATTCAAATAAAATACACCACACTCGTCAGAGATGCTGAGTATATGTATTGATGCGTACAGGTTATGCTAGTCGAAGTTGGCTGTCACAGGTTTAGGTCTGACCAACCAATCAAAGGATGGAAAAATGATGACGTCAGGGACAGCTTTCTGGCCCTGTGAGGACAAATTTGAAATATGATTGGTTAAAGAAACAGTCCCATTGAGTTTACATTTCGTAGGCCACCACTGCTGGTTCTGGATAATGGAAGCAACGCAGCCAAGAGAAACTCTACAAAATAAAGGAAACAGACTTCCAGGAATAAATTAATACAATTTAATGGAACAAATATTCGTATTTATGTTGTGAACGTAGATCAGTGGTTCTGATAGGGCTTATACCAGGAGAGAAGGCCTTGCTTGCCCTACCCACACCACTGCATATATGAACACAAACTATTGGATAGGACAGCGGGGTAAAACGCCCTCTGTCCAATATTCCCTTCCTGACCACTCAGGTCTTTCTTTAGCAGGAGAAAGATGAAGAAGCTATGCTAATTGTTAAGCTATCGTCACATGTTTTGGGTTTTGGGTGATACAATACGCTTGTGGCATTGGTCTGGATGGAACTGTGTTGTAGTGGAGGGTAACCAACTTTGTAAAGCAAAAAAAATAAATAAATAAATAAATATATATATACCTCTTGTGTACGTATTATGTTGATAGTCAACTGTTTTATATTGATTATATTTTCAAAGAAAAGGGACATTGTTCACACGTCCGAATCCAGAGAGCTGTATTAATTCCAACGTTACTCGAGTAAACTTAATATTCGCTCACCTGGCCATGTCCATGAACGTTTCCAAGCTTTTCTCAATGACTTTATCGTACAGCTTCAACCTGCTCCCTCGAGGCTCGTCTTTTTTGGAGACTTTACAAGCTGCTTCGGAGTTTGCAACACCTTGTGACGATATTCCCGTGGATTCATCAGTGCTGTGTGCTGTTGTAGCGTTGTCGTTTGACAACGTCTCGAGTACTGCTTCGCTTCCCTCCATTTTTTCGTCTTCTTCTGTTTACATTTTGTGCGTACGCGCCCAAACTACGGTACGCCGCGAGGCCCAGTGCGCTTTATTTCGCGCATGCGTGGAGAACCGAAGACGCGCCGCTGCGTCACTTCCGTCTCCAGTTGACTTCCGACGATCAGCTGGCAAGCTCCCTTTGGCCGAAATGGGTTTAATCACCGGAGTGTGTGCTTTCCTATACCACCTGCCACAAATTTACAAATGGCTGCTGAAACCGTATTACATCACCTCCTTCTTCATGACCGTCGCCTTCTTAGTGGTCCGAAAGGCTCCCGGTTTGTGCGAGCACCTGGCGACCCAGCGCGAGGACGGCAACTCGTGCGACTTCGACTGGGTGAGCACGCCGGGGCCGGGTCGGATAACGAAGCTACATCCATTACCCGTTACCTGCCTTCGCCTACATTTTCGTTTGTCGCGTTTACATAACAGAGAGAAGTGGAGATTCTCATGTTCCTCAGTGCCATAGTGATGATGAAAAATAGAAGAGCAAGTAAGTCGAATCCTCACCAACATACACACACACAGTTTGGTCAACCCTACCGGACAATTTATTAGGTACATCTAATGAGGTCTCATGCAATAGCTATATATTAAAAACGCATTTGAAGAGACATTCTTCAACGGGGAAAGAGGTATGAACACGTACTTTGGAATCTGGCATTTGTTTGAGTACAGGTTCGTATTGAGGGGAAAAAGGTAAGCAATATAAACCTTGGATAAAATTAAGTAGGTAGGTTACTAGAAATTTCAAATCAACTGTACATCTAAATAGATAGATTTCATCGGATAGAGGTTTGAAACGTGAATAAAATGAGCCATAGCTTGTAAGAATTGGATAAGGATGAAGGATTTTATGCCACTTTTTATGTTCGGAATCAAATCATAAATATGAATCAATAGGAAAGGTATGACAGAAACCTTGGCTCTTTGGTAGAAAAACACCCATGTTTTTCTTATTAGTTGAGATGAAAAGGCAATGTATAAACAGGCCATTTTCAGATTTTTCAATACCAGCGTCCACTGGAGCCATCTCATTCCGGGCCACACCGAGAGCAAGCGCATCGTCAGATTGACTTCAAACTTCACAGCAAACAAGAATAATAATAGCTGATCACGTCCATATTTTCGTCAATCGTGTCTGGAGCCTATGAATGTGTGATGTTTGGACGCAGAAATCGAGGAACATTTTCATCTTTGTCAGAACCACAGAAAATCCCACGTGAAAAATTAAAAAACCAGGTGGTAAAGGGATTTCCAAAGAATGTCATCCAAAAAGAACAAGTATGACCTGGCGCGCAAAACAATGAGAAAACACAATTTGGTTGGACCTCCGCTAAATCCAACTATTTTCACTCGTGATTGTGGAAGAAAAAAAATAACACATTCAGACTTTCAATGTAGGCAAAAATTACACCGCAGAATACATAGTAGTTCAATGACAAATGTCATTGCCTCACGCACCTGACGTGACCAAAATGTATGTGGGCCAAAATCTGTCTGAAAAGCAAATATTTCATGGGAAAACAAGGCTAAAATTACTACTGAGTCTATTTTGGGGGGATATTTTTTATCTGTAGATATGTTTTGTAAGTCCCCCCCTCTGTGGAAAGTCCAAATGGATCTTTGCGTATTTAAGGTTGCCGACCCCTGCCTTGAAATATGTCCACTTGGTTTGTCCACCTGCTCGGAAGGTATATGCCAGGCTGGTAAAGTGGTATCGGTGTTGTAGTATCGGAGCATTTTGTCTAGTACGACGTGCGATGTCGGCTGTTATCAGTATCTGTGCGTCCAGAGTTTCTAAATTTACCTAAATGTATGAGGAAATGCGGTAGTTACACGAGAGCGGTGAAATAGTAGAAACCGTTCAACGATCGAACAATCTTTGGAAATGGAGTTAGAGCTCTCCTACTGGATTTAAATAGAACAGGTGTGTGTGTGTGTGTGTGTGTATAATATATATATATATATATATATATATATATATATAAAACCGATCCGATCACAAGATGGAGCAATGTGTCAATTTAAATGACTTGTTCATTTACTGTATGTACTTGTGTATTGTATACTGAGTATCGTCAAAAATATTCTCTAGTCAGGTCATGTATTCTAATCAGTCAGGTCAAACGAACATGACAGAAATAATGGGTGCTAACTAACTGTACTTAAATTACTTTATTGTTATTAAATTACTTTATTGTAATTAAATTACTTCACACACACACACCGAAACCTTAGTGCACGATTCAACAGAATGCTGGCATGTTTACGTACAACCGTTAGTGCTACCACTAGCTTGCTAGGCTACATAACGTTTCGTTGGCTGCTTGTGAGCCAAATCGTATTAACAGTATGTGAACATTCCTCAATCAATCCATACAGGAACATTTTCTCCTTAGCACCGTTAACCACCATTACACGTTTTCCCCCATTTTGTTCTTTTTTTGACCAAAACAATACACGCGCGATCCATTGTTTTTGTCGTGGTCGTGGTAACGAGTGTATCCAGTCGCGTTTGATTTGACAAAGTCCAGTGATCATAAATGATGTCAAAAGATGCGTGACAAGGCTAAAAATAAACTAACTTTTGGTTTGAAATATACTGTATACGATGGCGACACGGAGTAAATGTTGTCTTTTGCGGAGTCATTGATCAGATCGGCGAATTACGAGATTAAAGCCGATCATCATAAAATGCTAATTATCTGCCGATCAAGCCAATTAGATTGGTGTAAAGTCTAGTATACAGTGGGTACGGAAAGTATTCAGACCCCCTTAAATTTTTCACTCTTTGTTATATTGCAGCCATTTGCTAAAATCATGCAAGTTATTTTTTTTTCCTCATGAATGAACACATGAAAGGGAGGTCCAAAAAGGCATGGAAAGCCAAGACAACACCTAAAATCTATCAATAATCAAACAGTAATCCAGCCCCTAGTCAGTACAAATTAATATCAGATGGTTCAGTCCTAATTGATGGACTACAAAAAGGTCTCATTGCCAAGGTGTGACAAAAGACACATGATGAGTAAGAGCAAAGAGCTGTCTCAAGACCATTACAAACAAATTTTTGCAAAACATAACCATGGCATTGGTTACAGGTGCATATCTAAGCTTCTGAATGGTCCAGTGAGCACGGTTGGGGTGTACTTTTTCCCCTGTGTCATTTCACATTATTACACACAACTTAATTTCTGATCTTATTTGTTCTACTTTCTTTGTATGTATGGTTTTAATTGGTTGTTCCTAACATCTGGTCAAAATTGCATGTCAATAGCACCTTTGGAAATATATTTAGTGAGAAAATAATGATTTCCCAAAATTTGAATATCATGGAAAAGTTCATTTATTTCCAGAATTCCATTTTAAAAAAGTTAAACCTTCGCGGCGACTGGTTAGCACATCTGCCTCACAGTTCTGAGGACCGGGGTTCAAATCATCTAGAAGATGGATGGAAGTTAAACTTTCATAGTGAAAACAATGCTCCGCTTTCCTATATTGCCACCAGAATTGGTGTTAATAGAACAATTGCATGCTAAGATGTAGACTTTGCTCTCAAGCAACTGTGTCGTTTTGATTGTAACTGTTTAACCAATGTGGTACCTAACCTGTGACCGTTTCACTGTCGACCCCCCACAATGCAGGGAGTACTCCACTACAAACAAACCAGTCCATTGTTGTGTAAACATTACCCTTGAAGATCCTTTTCTGACCTTGTATCAACTGTTTTTTTCTCTCATCTGTCCCCCCCCGCCTGCAGTCACCTTGGAGCAGCACATTGGCAACTTGTTCATGTTCAGCAAAGTGGCCAATGTCATCCTCTTTTTCAGGCTGGACATTCGCCTCGGCATCCTCTACGTCGCGCTGTGTGTCGGTCAGTGGCTTTGTTAGAACCATTGTTAAAAATTAAAATGGAATAATAAGATAATGAAAAATATAGTTCAACTATAACCTTAATAATAAAAAATAAATTGAAAAAAAAAAAAAAGTCATGTAACTGTCTCTCCCCAGCATTTGTCATGACATGCAAGCCTCCTCTATACATGGGCCCAGAGTACATCAAGTACTTTAGTGACAAGACCATTGATGTGAGTTGGTTTGAATGGAGCACATTCAAAGTTCTAGAAATGTCCCAAATTACTTCTGTTCAATTTGTTGGGAATATGTTTTTTTTCCTACCAGGAGGAGCTGCAGAAAGACAGACGTGTTACCTGGATTGTTGAATTCTACGCTAACTGGTCGTCTGACTGCCAGTCTTTTGCTCCAGTCTATGCTGACCTTTCGCTCAAGTAAGAGATGACTTTGCACTGACTTCATCAGAATTAGAAAAACAGTACACTGAGATGGTTCACCCCCACAGCTATATGCATCAATGACATAAATGGTATGTGCCATGTGTATGCTTGCATGTGTGGCTTTGGGAGGTTTATGCGATAATGTGCATCTGTATTTGCAGGTACAACTGTGCTGGGCTGAGGTTTGGGAAGGTGGATATTGGACGTTATGGAGAGGTTACACAGAGGTTAGGTTTCTGCTTTCATCACAGGACAAAACTGTTAAACATCTCGTAATTCATTTATTGTTAGGTTACCCCCCCTTGACTTCTGCCTCACGTGCACAAATGTCCACAAAGGCGTGCTTAGATTAGTTTGGCATGGAAGAACTTGATTCAACCTTTTTGGTTAGTGTATGTAAACGTCTGGTTTCAACTGTTTTTTGAAAACTGCCAACTCTACCTTTTTAAGGTTTAATTTCAGGTTAGTTCAAGTACACCCACCTGTTATTTTTTATTCACAAAGCAAAATGCATACCATTTCAGTTTAATTTTATAGTTAAATGAAAATTTTGGACTTGTTTTTGAAGAACATTTTCGAGTTGTCTGCTTTTGAGATTAAATGACATCTAAGACTTCTTTGAAATACTTTTCAGTAAAAGATTTTTTTTTTTCAAATTATACTCTTAATTACTCAATTTATATTAACTTAGAAAATCTTTAGCTTTAACCTGAAACCACATTTAAAAAAACCTCCTTTAGCCAAGTATCCTGTTGTTTTTGTCCGTTTTATTCCAAACGCAGAGCACCATCTATGGATCTCCCACTGAAATAATAAAGGAACTATCTCTTGACTAGGTACAACGTGAGCACATCCCCTCTGTCCAAGCAGCTTCCCTCACTGGTGTTATTCCAAGGTGGGCAGGAAGTTATGAGGCGTCCAGCAGTGGACAGTAAAGGCAGAGCTGTTTCATGGACTTTCAATGAGGTTTGTCTGCAAAGAGATCCATGGCACTAACACAGCTAAAAATGTACCCCACTAATATGATTTTGTTTTGCCACCATTGCTAGGAGAACATCATCAGAGAGTTTGATCTCAATGAGCGCTTCCAGAAGTCCAAGAAGCTGAACAAGAGTCATGGTTTGAAGGAAGAGCAGCACAGCTGCCGGCAAGAGGAGGCAGAGCCTGATGTGGACGCTCAGGAGCAAAACTCAGAGAGCAAGAAAGACAAGTGAAGATGGGGAAGTGTGGTTCACAGATCTACTGTATGTTTTTTTTTCTTAAATGTTGACCTGCCTTGCAGTATTTTTTAAAAATCCCTAATAATATAGAATGTAAAGTACTTTAGAATTTTGTGAGTGGAAAACGTGGGTCAGTGCACTGGTCTGTTTTGAAGTTGGCAGCCTAATTGTGACCGTGCAAAACTATTAAGCATGGATCAAGGGAGGTTTTTATCAACTTATTTAAATAACTTTTTTTTTTGTATGTTTGTTGGTTGTGTAACATTTCACTACTGTGTAAACCCGTGCAACTATACTAATGTCCCATCATTCAAAAGCAAATTTAAAAATGCATAAATAACATTCAGCACACATTGCGGTCCATCAGTTTGACCTTTTTATTGTGAGAAGACATCTTCAAAAAATCTTTAAGGCCATTTTGGAAAAGTCTTAAATGTGTTACAGATATTTGTGAAACTCATTCCAATCCCACGAGCAATATTTATTCTCACAACGAAGTATTGTCAACATACTCACATAGGTTGGAATTGTGCAGCAGGTGTCATCCTTGGGCATGAGCAGGAGGAAAGTAACACAGGTTCCTTAATCTCTTCATCAGCTGTTTGTGCCATTAGTGATGACTCCTCAATTGTGATCCCAGGGAAAGGGGGACAAAAGTCTCATGTTTGCGCACCAGGGAAACAATCAGCATGAACAAGAAACACGTGCATGATGAAGACACTGCCTGGCAAAATTGAAAATGTCTAACAGTCCCCCTTGGGTTAAAAAATAAAATGTACACTTCCCAAGACATGCTGAATTCCTTCAGGTCCTTGATAGAGGGGATAACAATTGAATTTAATTGTAACACCCAACTGGAACAAACAAACTCACATAACCCGTATTTGATTCCTCCTCAACATGGCTGTGGGTTTTCAAAAGTCACTTGTACCTTTACAGGCATTGGAGTGTAAATCAAAAATCAGACCCGCTATACACAATGTCAGCAAGGGGGGCGGGCAAAAATGTGCTTGCTTTAAGCTAACTGCTCTAAAGTAAGAAAAATAAATCCAATAATTTCATTGCAAAACAGTAGGGCTATGCACTAATCGGTGGTGACTCGAATTGGGATTCTAGTGGGTGTGGAAAAGCGATCGGCGAATCAGAATTTTCAGAATGGAAAAAGAGACTCCTATCTATTCTACTTATTTAATTCTGGCAAATGCTGCCACGCTGCATTCACTTCAAAAATACAATATTGCCACAATTTTTGGCCGACACCATTTTGACTACCCTGCGCGTAGTTTGTTCTTGTAGTCATGGATCACAGATTCAAATAGCTATAACCCTCCACCGAGATCTCTCTTAAAGGAGGCATCTGATAGCTGAGGCCGATGAGATGCACGGTTGTTCATGGCAGCGCCATAAAGGAGCCATCGCTGGAAGGTGTGACCACGGCAGAAAAAAATGAAAGTTGATCCAACACAGTGTGGCAGATAAGTGATGGCCGGCTGAACCCAGCTGGGTTCTACCTCTGGCCACGGTACGGCGAGGAATCCTGATTTAAGCACTAAACTTAAATGAACAAGTGGATGAAGTGGCAGCCAAAAAGCACAAGCCTACTCTCTTTCCGGTTCTTTTTAAATATTCAAAATGGGGGTTTCATTTGTTTTAGACGATCACATGGAGTAACAGCAGGTCGATCTCTTTATAAAAAAAAAAAAAAAAAAAATTTAAATTGTATCCAAGCTTTCAAAACAACTAAGAGACCTGTTTAAAATGTTTTAGCTGAACTACAAGTTCAAATAAATGAGCCCATCCCTCGCTGTCCCTAACTGGCTGGACAACCATGAAAAGGATTCAAAACGATTCTGCTAGCATCGGAAACAAGACAATGATCTTAAAGCTACAAAACTGATTTTGCATAATGCCTCAAACACACAAAGATTACATGGACAGGTACATTCAACGAAGATGCGTTCCACTCCAAAATTTTCTGTGGCTTTTCAAAATAAAGCTCAATTGTTTGCCACGTCCGAGGTCGACTCTTTGGATTGTTACAATTTCGGCAAGAGCTCACGAGTGGCTGATGCAGCCTTCAATTCTACACAGGCAACACATTTGTAATCAAAAATAAACAATTATACACATTATACATTTGCCACCCTCGTTGATAAGTCATCTTCAATACCTGACGACAGGACCCAATAATAATCTGTAAGATCTTACACATTTATATAAAATAATATTTAAAAACAAGGACTTAGAAAACTAAAATGATACTGTGTTTTATAGGTTTCGATGCTTTTCACTCACCAGGCTGTGTGGTCCATACAACGAGACAGTCCTCATTGGTCAACACTCCTAAAACCCCTAAAATTCAATCGGCTACCCTCAAGTGTCAAAAATACCGTCTCCTATTGTACCCACATCAAACTGCATCTGTGCATGTTCTGTCCTTGAAGAAACAGCTCCCCAAACGGTCTGTGCATCACAAAGTGACTTGTGAAACAAGAACCAAGTGCAGTCTTTGTCCAGATTGAAGAGGCCAGTCGGTACCGGACAGGCAGGTGCACATGCAGCGGTGCTTTTGGCTCTGCAGTCATGAATAACATCCAGCTCTGAGAAGAACGCGCGTTAGTTGTCTAGTGACTTTTCTTTCCTCCTCCTCAGTGGAATAGACCGCATGTCACTCAAACCGATATCTCGTAAGTGGTCCCTCCGACGCCGGTCACCTTCTTCACTCCGCCCCCTGGTTTAGAGGTCGTGTGATTGGCCAAGATTGTACGAGAGGACGATCTGATTGGAGAACCATCAGGAGGAGAGAGGAGAGGAAATGGAGGTGAGGGGTGCTATTTTGAAAATAACATCAAGCATAAAATAGTACTAAGGCTGCATTCGGAATCATTCACTCATTTCTTACTTATTATAGGGGGATTTTTATATCGTGCACTACATAGTCCCATCATCAGCCAAGTGAAATTTGTTTTTGAGCACTACTTGTTAAGTACGCCCATGCTGTCACATAATTACAGCTGGTGGATTTTCCCTGATGAATACTGATGAATGAATGAACAAATTATAATAACATTATTTCATAACGCAGAGTCTCCATCCATCCATTCTACGGACCCCTTAGCCTCACTTGAGTGTGCTGGAGCCTATCCCAACTGACGTTGGCGCGGTACACCCTGAACTGGTGTTTCTGAGCGTATTTCACAACATTAATACAAACAAAATACTTAATATTCTTATGATAGCTTCTGCGGCTCCCCATGGCCATACACTGCCATTTTTCCGTATTGGCGCAATGCATCATGGGATACAGTATATTGCTTTTCGAGTGACCATTGGTTGTTCACTACTTTTCAAGATACATTGAGGTCACTATTAAATATAGGGGATAACCTATACTCACTACATTCAAACAGTACTACAAAATTGCGAACCTGCTGTAATGTGCAGTGATTCTCAGTGTCATACAGGGAGCACTTCCAGTGGTACACAAAGAATCACTGAAATGTTTAAACTGCATGCCATTCATTACAGTGGCTTGTTGTTGTTTTTTTTAATCCAGTACAGTTGTATTTAAGTTTTAAGTGCATTTCCATTTAACCTTTGAAAACTGTTTACAAGCATTTATGTAGGTACATTTTTTGTCAAACTTACGTGCAATACATTTGAATTTAGTTTTTACCTCCTATATTTATGCAGTGTTACAATGGCTTGAAATAATATTAAATATACCGTTTTAGGAACACAACGAAGGGCTGCACAATTATGACCAAAGTGATAATCATGATTTTGATCAATATTGTAATCCTATTGACTACCAATCACAATTATTCATCATGTTAGGGAAAACATCTGTATTTTGACTGCCCTAGTTTTCAACAAAAAATATGTAAACCACTTTCAGTGCAAAATAAAACTAAAATGAATGGATTATCACATTACAGTAAAAGATAAAATTACCAAAGAAATAAATAATTACCCAAGAATTTACAATTTACCAAGGGCTAACTGAATAAATATGCTATTATCAACGTCACTTTCCCTGAATTTGAATTAAGTCCAGAC
Source organism: Phycodurus eques (assembly GCF_024500275.1). Taxonomy (NCBI): domain Eukaryota; kingdom Metazoa; phylum Chordata; class Actinopteri; order Syngnathiformes; family Syngnathidae; genus Phycodurus; species Phycodurus eques. The sequence goes on along the minus strand of NC_084533.1, from coordinate 5,986,188 downwards.
AACAAATGCTTATCCCTTTCAAGGCACCAGCTCCTCAGCTCCAATTTTTGCTGTAGTTTCTTCTCTCGCCATGACTCAGCAGGGTGTGCTTGCTTATTTAGGCATCTTAATGAAGCTTTAAACTGTTGGTGGGCTGACAACTGGTTGAAAAAGTGGTTGATGATTAGATATACAATAGAGCCTGCATTTTAAATGTAAATAACTCTGAAGACCAGGTTAATTTAAACGTGGCAGCCAAAATTGTTAACGCAATTAAAATCAAAGTGATTGTGCAGGCCTAATAAAACATCTGCCTTGTTTTTGATGAACACTTCGGCCTACTTATTTTTATGTTGGTCATGATGGTAGTACTTGGAGAGTATTTTTTGAGGTTGTACTTTGTATACAAACTTTGAGAACCACAAAGTGGCTAGGGAGTGATTCCGAACACATCTTACAAACAAACTTCAAAAAACTACATGGTTTACGAGATGACAAAAGAAAAAGGCTACTGGATAAAAACGACCGCATGCCGACATGCTTCTTACACTAATTGTGTGTCTGGAAACTAGAGGAGGAAAAGGAAGACTCACACAGATCAGGGAGGAAGAGGATGGCTGACACAAGGTTAGGAGGAAAAGAGGTAGGTTAGGAAGAACGGGAAAAGGAAGAGGAGCAGGCTGTGCGGGACGACGATGACGTATTCGTTACTCACTGTGGCGCCTGATGCCCTCCTCCGGCTCCTCCCCCGCCCAGCGCCACCGCGGCCCGAAGCTTTTGCTGGGGCCCCGCCCCCCCAGTATAAGACTGGGGCTTCCCCAGGGAGAGGCCGCGAGGCGGCGGGGAGATAGGAGGCTCCGGCGAGCGACCCGCCGGGGAGGAGGACGATGACACAGAGTTACGGGGGACTCTGGAGGATGAGTCGTGGTTATACTGTAGCAGGTGCAGCGTCTCAGGGGGCCCAGAAGGAGGGGGCGGGCTGACGGCACGAAGGTAGGCCCTGTGGGGGGAGGAAAAAGTGGCGGAGCCTTGGAGCAGATGGCTCTCCCTCTGTTGGCTGAGCTGGGCTGAGAGGAAGGGCGACGTATACCCCTGCATTGGAGAAGTGGGGGACACCGTCTCAGGATGGCCTCTGACTGAAGCCCCTGTCACAGAGGGGAACGGCGCACGAGACTTCTGTGGCGACAACTCGTGGGCGGCAGACTCGAACTCGGGACTATCGGATGGCGTGAGCAGGCTGTCGTAGGACAGACTGCCATTCCGAGGGGTCTGGTTAGCCAGACTTTTGTAGCTGGTGTCTGTAGTTCCTTCTGACTGGAGGGTGGCCAGAGGATTGTGTGCCAGGTGCGCCGAGCGCAGGCTGGAGGAGTGTGAGCCCCCGGTGGACAAAACCAGAGAGGATGGGTACGAAGTGTGGGAGCGCCCGGTCAAGGAGTAACCCGACATGCCCCCTGACACCCCACCGGCAGTCCTGCCTAAGCCTCCGGGGCCCTCACCCCTCTCCCCTCCCCCTCTGAATGCCCCCGCACCACCCCCCACCACCGTGGCCCCATCCAGGCTGCTCGGTTCCGAACGGTAACTGGGATGGTGGCTGGAGTGAAGAATAGAGGGCGACGGAGAGTCGAGACTCTCCCCGCGGATCACCTGAGGAGAGCAGAGAGGACGAGAGACAGATATACAGACAGTGGGGGGGAGGTGTACACGGGAGAGAGGGGGGGGGGGCGTGATGAGGATGACGAGTGAGGAGAGGATGAAGAAAGACCAAGAAGTCCCCATGTTACCACAGGATTTGCAGAGGCAGCACAGCAACACAGTTCATCTGACAGATTCCAACAGGAATAAAAGAGCGGTGGTGGACGAAGAGGGGGTGGATGCTTGATCTGTGCTCTACTCCATCATCACACTACTGAATTGGAAACATTGACTCGTTTGAACAGGCACTGACGCTGCATGTCAAAGACAGAAATGGAAATACACAATACGTTGACTACACATTCCAGTCAATGCACTTTAGGGGGAAGGACAAGATCCACTCCAACACACAGACTGGCAAAGGGAAACACACATGACACTTGCTGAGGACTTACTGATCAACCGATGGCCACTGAACGATCAATTTCAAGTAAAAAAAGAAAGAAAGAAAGAAAAAAAAAAAAGAAAAAAAAAAAAAAAGGGGCTTGGTGTTAACCACAAAGGACATCAGAGAGAGAAGGGAGTAATAGTTTCTAAAGCATTTGGGAATACATCATCAATACAAAGTCAGTGCAGGGAAACTAGGTTCTCCAAATGAGAGATTATTTTCAAAGTTCTGATTTAACTTCTTAAGTTAAATCACTGGCTGCATTGTATGACATATAGAGCATATTTTGGTATTTAAATTCAAACTTAATGCTACGCCTAAAGTACAGTATTGACTTGTATTAAATGAGTACCTTGCCAGCGTGTGTGTGGGCACTGTGGTTCCTTCCTGGGCTGTTGTACGCGGGTCGATACTTGTACATGGACTGTGTGGGCACACCTTCTGTCAACAAGCTGCTTTCTACAATTCAAAAACGAGGTGAGCATGTATGTGATTAGCAAAGAAAATATCAACTTGGATACTACATCTATGAGTGTGTGTGCGCGCGTTTGTGTGTGTGTTACCCTCAGCGTCACCACGTGGCAGCCCAGGATAACGAAGCTCTGGCTTCGGGGGAGGTGGAGGCTCTGTGTCTGCCGACTGGCTCTCCATTTGATCCAAACTGCTCTTTGACTGAAATGACAACCACCATGTGGAAAATTAAACAGATAGTACTCCCTCAAAAATTTTACTTTACCCATCTCCAGTCCATGAAATACAGTGAACCCTCGCTATTTGTAGCGAATAGGGAGAGAAGACCCCATTGAATAGCGAAAATAACTGACACCCTATCCACCCACCCACAAAAGGGATTCATAATAGCTTATAGATGCTACATAGGTAAACTGTTCAACAGAAACAAACCACCTTCACGTGAGGCTCATCTATCGTATTAGTATTAAATAACACATAAGCACAAACTGACTTGACATCACACACGGCCAAACAAATATGCTCATTAGCCAATTACACAAATGGTATCAAGTCATTACACTTGGCTTTTGGGATTTACACACAATAATAAATGCTAGGGAATACATCAAACTGTAAAAAGTAAAAGAGAAGCAGACAGAAGCAGAAACTTCATTTCATTTTCTCTTTCAACTGTGCACGAGGTTCATTCAAGGATCACCAACGAAACAGAACATATCAAACGCAGACGAAAAAAACACTATCGATACATTCACGCTAACAACAGAGATTCCATCAGATGGCGTCAAAGTAATACTTGCATTGCTTTGACCAGAGTCCAGAAGCTGAATATACGCAATCTTCAGTGAATAATGGAGGACAGGTTACACAAAAAGAGGAAAAAAAAAATCCGAACATTCAAGTTCAGAAATGCTGAACTGTGTGTGTGTGGGGATTTGGGATTCGGGGGATTCCCTGTGCAGTATGTAAAAGAAATAGAGTAGCGAAAATTAACAATGGATTGATCAATTGTTCATTTTTTTTTTTTTAATTGTATTTTGATGGGACCAGAGAATTTCTCTCTAACTGAATGACTGTTTCGATGCCAGGATTGTCTTTAATGGGATAATGCTGCCCAGACGAGTTGTGTCACACTCATGACTGTCTGCGTACATATGGTTTCACTTCCTAGAGCTGACACGCTCTTTTACGCTGCCAACTCTGACACCGAATCAACAGCGCCACTCCTAGATGAAGCTAATCTAAAAAGACATGTCAAGGGATGCAATACTGAATTGCATTCTTTGTTGAACTCATTGGAAGTGATTCCTAACGACTGTAGTGTAGCATACTAGTGTGCCGTGAGATATCATCTGATGTGCCGTTGTAAATTATCCAGTTTCACTTAATTGGTCTGAAAATAATTTATTTACTACAAATAATGCATCTTTGTTCAACTACATGTGTCAATGAAGCTGTAATTAACCTGGAAGCTGTAATTAACCTGTGTATCTACATGTTGCAATTCCTACAACAGAATAGTATGTTCTGTAAATAAGTGTCTCTTTTGATTATTGTGTGCTTATATGTCTATTTCTTTTTTTAATATAACCTAAAAACTGCATATTGTGAGATGTCTAACTTATTTTGATTGTTCCCGTACAGTGACAATAAAATTCTATTCCACAGCCATGTGTTCAACTAAACAGATTTCTGATCCTACACTAAAGGCCATTACTATTTCAATATGAAGGACATACTTTGTGACATTTTTCTAATGTAAACTGTGAGCATTGGGTCAATAAGTGTTGAGAAACACTGGACAACCATAATGCTACATATCTATGTAGCTGACAGAGGTACAACCATCCCGCCTACACAACAGCCCTTAACCTTAGTAGATGTACAAAAACCTTTTGGGTCTAGTTATAAAAAGCAGAAGCACAAAAAACAACAACAAATTTCCTATCAGAAAGAGCCTGAGAACAGATGATGATGATTCCTAAGAATCCAATCACTGGAAATTGTTTTTGGCATTCAAAGCTATATTATATATACCATGGTGCCTTGACTTACAAGTTTGATTAATTTTTGTGACCATGCTCATAACTAAAGCCACTCGTATCTCAAGTTATCGTTCCCCATTGAATGAAGGGAAATGCTATAAACCTGTTCCAGCCCTGCAAAAAACACCAAAATAAATGTTTGTAACTTGTTTTTAATGAGACAAATATCACTGTCTATACAGTAAACACACAGTAATACAGTAACATAATTAAATAGAATGTAAAGAATTAAACTTTTTATGGCTCATGATGTCATGCATTCATGCAATGGCCATTATGTGTCTGTCTGGTGTGCGAGCATTGTCTTGGGTTGTGTGTCCTGGCCACCAGGGGGCAGTCTAATACATCCTGGTAATACACAGATTTGATGATGAAGCAAGGTGCAGTTCTTAGTCTTTTTTTCACAGATGATAAAGAATAGATGCCTGTGAGTATTGTTATATAGTCTTCTGCATGTGTTGCTACTGTTTCTGTTCGAATATAAACAGTTTAAAGGTTTAAAACTACTACAATAACAATGCAAGAGTAGTCCATCTATGGCATTTCCCATTTTGTGTTGACCTAAGCTAGGAGACTTTCGGAAGGAAAATTTGGTTGAATACGCAACGCGTAATTCTCTTTATTTTATGTTTATCTTGACAGTAAACCTGAAGTGGCAATAAATAGCTTGAAGCAGAAAATTGTAATCACTATCTGTCAAATTGATGCTTATTGTGAACTTTTCTTACACCATATAAGCGCTCCTCTAGTCAAGATTTGCTCAAAAGTAAAATAAAAATAAAAAATAAATAAAAAAAGAAGTGGTAGCTACCACAGTACAGTGGTGCAAATAAAGTATTTGGTCCGCCATCAATGGTGCAAGGTCTCCCACTTAAAAAGATGAGAGAGGCCTGTAATTTTCATCATAGGTATCTCACCTATGAGAGACAAAATGAGAAAAAAAAAAAAAAAATCCAGCAAATCACACTCTGATTTTTAAAGAATTTATTAGCAAATTATGGTGAAATATAAGTATAGGTCAATAACAAAAGTTCATCTTAATACTTTGTTATATACCCTTTGTTGGCAATGAGAGAGGTGAAACATCTTATGCACATCTCTATGCACATCTGCACAGCCCCAGATCGAGGGAGATTATCAGTGTTCTTGTATATCTTCCATTTTCTAATAATTGCTCCCACAGTTGATTTCTTCGCACCAAGCTGCTTACCTATTGCATATTCAGTCTTCCCAGCCTGGTGCAGGTCTACAATTTTGTCTCTGGTGTATTTTGACAGCTCTTTGGTCTTGGCCATAGAGGTGTTTGGAGTGTGACTGTTTGTGGTTGTGGACAGGTGTCTTTTATACTGATAATGAGTTCAAACAGGGGCCATTAACACAGGCAATGAGTGGAGGACAGAGGAGCCTCTTAAAGAAGAAGTTACAGGTCTGTGAGAGAGAGAAATATTGCTTGTTTGTAGGTGCCCAATATTTTATTTTCCACCATAATTTGCTAAGAAATTATTTAAAACTCAATGTGATTTTCTGGTTTTTTTTCCCTCATTTTGTCTCTCATAGGTGAGGGGTAACGATGATGAAAATTACAGGCCTCTCTCATCTTTTTAAGTGGGAGAACTTGCACAATTGGTGGCTGACTTAATACTTTTTTGCCCCACTGAATATAATTTTGGATATAGAATAGGGTGTTCACCGTACTTACTCTTGTGCTGTGTCGATCATTCTGGATACCATTGTCCAGGACCTTGGCTTCTAGCTGCGCCTCTGTGAGAGGTGGCCTGAGGAAGGGGGGCTGTAGTTCGACTGTCTGAGGCTTCCGGGAACGACCCGTATATCTAAACGGAGGATAGGCGGATGCCAGATGTCACTTATTATTTATTCCAATTTAGACTAATGAGAAAAATGAGAAAAGAGAAAGAACGAGGAGCAGTAGAAAAACGAAATTAATCGAAGAGGCTTTTAAAAAGATAGGGGAGGAAGAGCGACCTGGGTGCCAGTGAGCTGCAAAGTACATGTGAAATATTCGTCACGCAGCCATTGGTGAAGGGGTTAACGCCTCCACGAAACTTTCCTGTCACCTAAAAATTGCGGGACAAAAAAGGAGGGTAAATACAACATTCATGACCTGTTTTATCTGGAGTATTAAAAACAACACCAACTGTCCCAACATACATGTACCTGCTCATTTGTGGTTCGACCTCGAGCCACGAGCACAATATGGAACCCAGTCAGTCCAGCGACTGGGACAAAAAACAGACCAGCAACACACATCACAGCCATACTGGTGGGGCAGAAGATAAGGAATCACACAAAACCAAACCCAAGCAAAAGCAAATACAAGAAAAGAAAAATCAGGGAAGACAGTGATGTAATTTGCATCTTGGACACGGAGGAAAGGATACGTCACAGCTGCATGTGGTGTGTCGAGTCGCTGGCGGTGGTGGAGCACATAAACGAGGCCAAAGCCAAAAACGTCCACGATGTGGGTGGTGAGTGACAACAGGAAGAGGAAGAAATAGCGATAATTGCGCCGACCAATACAGTTGTTCACCCAAGGACAGTGGTGGTCAAAGTCCTGAGAGAGCACAGAGGAGAATTTATTAGAACTAGCAATAAATTCATGACATGATCTATGCACATGGCAACCTTATCTAATTGTACACTTGAACTCACATAATACAATGTGATTATTAAAGATGAAACAATGTGAAAATCTCATACCACGATTACCATAAACAAAAATTAGGCTTTACAACAATCAAGATTTTTGGGGCCGATCAGCGAGTTTAAAAAAAACGATAACTCCGACTGCAACGGACAATCAAAACTGCTGAAAGGATTGTCGGTACCCCGCTACCCACCATTGAGGACTTGCACGCTGCCAGAACTAAGACAAGGGCGTGCAAAATCCTCTCGGACCGTCTGCACCCCGGTCACCAGCTCTTCCAGCTCCTTCCCTCAGGTAGGCGCTACCGATCAACGCAAACTAGAACTAGTAGACATTCCAACAGCTTCTTCCCTCTTGCGATCAACTTCTTAAACACCTAACCTATAATTCCATTACAACAAGCTGGCAATTTTTTGACTTGAGTTCGTTGTCACATTTCTGTGGGGCCAATTATGTATTACTTGTGCACTCACTGTAGTTGTCTCGCCATGCTGCACTATTTGCATATACTGGCCACTCATGCCAGAGTAGCATCTGCTCCATTTGCACACTGATTGAGGAGTATCTGTAACATTTGCACAACCGACATTGTCCCAGATGATCGCACTACTCGTCACTTTAAACCGCATACACTCCTTGAAGTCTCAGCGCCCTTTGCACAATGGTCATTGCACCGGACTATTGCAATATTAGTCGTTCGAACTGCTCTAAGTGCTAGAGGACTCTGCATCTTTTTGCACAATTGTTTTTTGTCAATGTCTTTATGTCCCCAAAGTGTTCTGTAAATTGACTGTTTGTTGTACTAGAGCGCCTCCAACTACCGGAGACAAATTCCTTGTGTGTTTTGGACATACTTGGCAAATAAAGATTATTCTGATTCTGATTCTGATCACATGATAGAGGAATGTGTCTATTTAAATGAAATGTTCATTTACTTGTGTACCTAATTGCTCAAATTTTTTTTATTTACAATAAATAATGTATATTTTTTCCTCTATTTATGCCAGTGAGGCATAGTGACAGACAGAACAAATGAATGGTCTTCTATTAGATGGCAGGAAGTAAATACAGTAATTAATGTATCCACTTTTTGTGACATTTTTGTTTGTTGGTGTGCCGTGAGATTTTTCAATTGTAAAATATGTTCCTTGGTTCCATAAAGGTTGGAAATCACTGCTCTAGTCAGATCGTGTATTCTAATCAGTCAGGTCAAACTAACATTACATGACAGAAATAATGGATGGTAACTTACTGTAATTAACTTACCGTACTTTATTTTTAATTAAATGACTTCACCCACACCGAACCTTGAGAGCATGATTCGACAGAACGGCGGCATGTTTACGTCCAACCGTTTGTGCTACCACTAGCTTGCTAGGCTACATAACATTTTGTTGCCTGCTTGCGAGCCGTATCGTATTAAAAGTACGTGAACATAGCTCAAGCAAGCCTTAAACGAACGTCCTCCCCTCTCCTGAGCACCGGTTACCACCAACACACGTTTTCCCCACTTTGTTCTTACAAACACACGGCACGATGTACTCTTCTTGTCATCGCCACGGCAACGAGTGTATCCGGTCGCATTTGAGTTGACAAGATAAAGCCCACTGATCGTAAAAAACGGGATGCGGTGGTATCGGAATACAAGGTTTTATTGCAGTAGTCTGACATAGTGCAAGCGTGAAAGACCAAATTTGTCTTGTAGTCTGATCCGGGCATTACGTGTTGTCTGTCTCAGACGTGTTGTCTTTTCCACATCGCCAAAATGTTTTTTTTGTTTTTTAATATAACTTTATTGGCCGTCAGATATTTACTGATCTACGTCAAAAGACACGTGATATGGCTAAAAATAAACTAGCTTTTGAATTCAAATATACTGCGCACGATGGCGATGCGGATTAAATGTCTTTTGCGGAGCCGATCAATGACGTAATCGATCGGCTCGGCGAATTATGACAAAGCCGATGAGCATTAAATGCTAATTATCAGCAGATACCGATAAGGACAATAAAATTGGTGTAAAGTCTAACAAAAATATCTAAATTTTTGGTATCATCACAATATTACTAAAAGAAATGTGAATGAAAGAAAAAGAAACATCCCAGATACATGCACTAAAAACACAGAAAAAATATTTACTTTGAATAAAAAAAATAAAAAAAATCAATAACCTTATGTTGGTGGTGTTTTGATTTTCAGCTTGCCCAATCAGGGGTCACAGCGAGTCAATGGCATGATTAGAGTTGCACAGATTATTCGTTTTGTTTTTTTGCACTGGATGCCCTTCCTGACAGAACCAGAACACCCACACCCACACACACACACACACACACACACACACACGCCGATGGTGTGGGAAGATGTCGGTCCGACCTGGCAGGCCCAAACATATTGTGAGGGTCTGCTGTGAACATCTGTCAGAATCCCCTGTGAGAACGACTTTCATCTCCCACCTCCAGCAGAACTCCACCCACGTCCCGGGGGAGGCAGGGGGGTCATTGAGTCCGACTGGACCATGTTCCACGGCTCCATTGCTGAGCCGGCCAACCAGAGCTGTGGCTGTAAGGTGGTCGGTGCCTGTCGTGGCGGCAAACCCCCGAACCCGTTGGTGGACACCAGTGGTGTGGAAGAACGAGACATCGGGACAGTGCCTCTGTATTGGCCGACTGGGGTGGTGGTGCCCCTTTTTAAGAAGGGGGACAACGGGGTATGTTCCAACTACACGGGGAAAACACTTCTCAGCCTCCCTGGTAAGTTCTATTCAGGGGTACTGGAGAGGAGGGTCTGTCAGGAAGTTGAATCTCAGATCCAGGAGGAGCAGTGTGGTTTTCGTCCTGGCCGTTGAACAGTGGAGCAGCTCTACACCGGCAGGGTCCTCAGGGGTTCAAGGGAGTTCGCCCAACCAGTTGACATGTGTTTTGTGCACTTGAAGAAGGCGTTCGACCGTGTTCCTTGGGGAGTACTGTGTAGGGTACTTCGGGAAAATAGGGGTACCGAACCCCCTGATACAGGCTGTTTGGTCCCTGTACGACCAGTGTCAGAGTTCGGTCCGCATTGCTGGCAGTAAGTCGGATTCATTTCCGTTGAGGGTTGGACTCCGCCAAGGCTGCCCTTTGTCCCCTTAATGAAGCCAACAGAACCAATGTGGTTCTGTTGGCTTCATCAAGCCGTGATCTCCAACTCTCACTGGAGCGGTTAGCAGCCAAGTGTGAAGCGGTTGGGATCAAAATCAGCACCTCCAAATCTGAGACCATGGTCCTCAGTCGGAAAAAGGGTGGAGTGCCGTCTCCAGGTCAGGGATGAGATACTCCTTCAAGTGGAGGAGTTCAAGTATCTTGGGGTCTTTCTGGTTCACGAGTGAGGGAAGAATGGAACAGGAGATTGACAGGCGGATCGGACTTTGGACTTTGCATCGGTCCGTTGTGGTGAAGGAGGAGCTAAACCGAACGGCGACGCTCTCAAATTACCAGTCGATCGACATTCGTACCCTCACCTATGGTCACGCGCTGTGGGTCATGACCAAAAGAAACGGATCCCGGATACAAGCGGCCTAAATGAGTTTCCTTCAAAGGGTGTCCGGACTCTCCCTTAGAGATAGGGTGAAAAGCTCGGTCATCTGGGAGGGGCTCACAGTAGAGCTGCTGCTCCTCCACATTGAGAGGTGCCAGATGAGGTGGCTCGGGCATGATTAGGACGCCTCCCTGGTGAGATGTTCCGGGAATGTCCCACCGAGAGGAGATCCTGGGGACGACCAAGGCCACGATGGAGAGACTATGTCTCCCGGCTGGCCTGGGAATGCCTCGGGATCCTTCTGTCTGGCAATTTACATAAAAATGCATCCAAACTAATCGGGAGAATCTTCATCATGCAACAAGACAATGACCCAAAACACACTGCCAACAGCACAAAGAACTTCATCGGGGTGAAAAGTGGAAGGTCTTATACTGGCCAAGTCAATCACCCGACCTTAACCCAATAGAGCATGCATTTTACCGACTGAAGAGGAGACATAAGGGGAAAACCCCCAGAAACAAACAAGAACTCAAAGAGGCTGCAGTGAAGGCCTGGAAAAGCATTTCAAATGAAGAATGCAACTATCTGGTGAAGTCAATGGGTTGCAGGCTTGATCCAGTTATTGCAAGTCAGGGGTATGCCACCAAATATTAAATATTATTCACTTTTAAGTTAATTTAATAATGTCGCAATGTCATATTTTCCAATATCATGCACCCCCAGTCTAGACCAGATCCCTGCTACAAACAGAGGTTCACCGTATACCACAAAGTCGTAAACCCTTTCATCCTTTGTAAATATACACATCACTAGCTGGAAAATTTAGTCGTCTTGCCCTGAGATAAGAGTTGAATTCATTCCGTGACCACGGTCTTATCTCAAAACACTCGTATCTCAAACATTTTTCCCACTAAAATGAATAGAAATATAATTTACCCGCTAATCCCCCCCAAAACACCACACTTTTTTTGTTTTTTTACAATTTTAAAGAAAAGTAGCAGAGTATTGTAAAATATAGTCATGAACATATGATAGAGGAGAATGTAAAGCTATTTACTGCTTTTATGAAGTGTAATCAAGCCAAAAGTTGTACGCATACCTCCACACAGTTGTCGCAGACCGAGCAATGTGAGCAGCGTGGGGGTCGGTAGAAGCGGCAGGTGGAACACCACTTCATGCGCACCTGAATGCCTTTGATCTCCACCGTCTTGTAGAGCGGAGCACGAAAATCATCTTCTTTGTCCTCATCCTCCTCCGCTACGGGTGGACAATAAAATAAGACCTTACAAACTGATAGAGAAAATGTAATATTTGGGTTTGCATACAATATGACGACCTTATTAAAACTGAAATCTTACCAAGCTGAAACTGACAAAAAAATTTTAATGCGACTGTGAAGTGTTTTCCATTACAAATTTGGTTCTGGTTCACTTAGATTTCATAACCAAAAGGTGCCTAGTACAAACCACCTGGATAAATTTCCAACCCTGTTGCAAAACGTTTCGGACAAATATTGTCTGAAACGTTATAAAATATAATGTCGTCCATATAGCCATTCTCTGAACCCATTGGAAATCTGTATACTGCATGAAGAAATGAATTTAGGTGTGCATGTATAAAGCTAATAGAACCAGAACAAAAAAATACACCGAGTCCACTTAAATATCCTGGTGGACCTACAGGTATAGCATTTAAAAAGTATCATTAAGTTTAACATTATAGTATGATAGTTTTTTGTTTATCGACAAATATTTTCATTGTGACAGTGGCACATCAGTTACAATTTTGCTGGTATGGACGTGTAACAGTTGTAAGTTATCGCAACTTTATCCAAATGTACAGATGAAAAAAAAAAATGCAAACTTGTGTTCACCTCGGGGGAAGACTCCAGGATCCATGAACGTAGCCATACAGAAGTTGGCCAGCGTGAAGATGAAAATCACGGCAATATAAATGGGAATGACCGGGGAGAAATACTCGTACAACCATGGACAGCTATGGGGTATAAGAAAAGTGCAAGAAAAATACATTTTCACTTTGATAACAAAACAACAGTTCTTTGCATTCATTTATCAAAGTCATTCCTCCATCACTGTACAGGTCCATAAAGATTTGGACAAAGGACTCAAGTTCTTGCTTTGTCTATATAATCAGCGTTTGCATTTTAGGAATCTGGACTTCCAACAGTTACATGGTCAATTAACATCAGAGACACTGGCCGCTGGAACTGAATTCATGAGATTGTGTTGTTGCTACATCTTGACTAAATGGTTGCTCATTATTTTCCACTCAACTCTTCATTGAGCAGAAATTAGACATCCTGAGGTTGTTTTAACCAAGCTTTGCCCATCCATTTTCACTCCTCCTCCTGCTCATTAGGGTCATGGGTGATCTGGAGGATACATCCTGAGTGGTTGCCAGCACATATAGACACACCACCATTCACACTAACATTCACACCTATGGACAATTTAGATTTTAGTATTCAATTTACCTGACATGCATGTTCTCGGAATGTGGCAGTTAGTCAGAGTACCCAGGGAAAACCCATGCAAGCACAGGGAGAACATGCAAACTCCACACACGAGGGCCTGAGCTGAGATTCAAACCCCGCAACCTCACAACTATGAGACATGTGCTAATCAATATGTCACTGTGGTGGCACCCAGCTTTGTTTGTTCAGTAAACCAGTCTTCGAAATATGATTGGAACACATTTTGCTAAACCTGTTTTTGCTCTCTTGTTGCGCATAGCTCGCAGGGGAAATGATATGATGAATACATTATGAGTCGTCAGATTAAAAAGTTAAAACAGGTCTGACAACATTTTGTGGCCCAAAATAAATATGGAAAAGCTGTCCACCACACTCGATAAACAGAAAATGCAAACATAACGCAGGGGTATGCGGTATCAATGCACTTCCTATATGTTATGAGGACTTATAATGCACAGTGAATTTACATCTATAGTATAGCAAGAGACTCACGTGAAACAGAAGAAGAGCGTGGTGGATCCGACGAGGAAGGTTGTGGCTGCCGACACCGGGACATATCGGCTGGGTCTAAAAGGGCGAGGAGGAGCAGAAACCTGGCCACCCACTCCTCCCCCAACACCCCCACTGCTGAAGCCCGGCATCAGACACGGAGCAATGGGAGGAAGACCAAGAGAGAGGTAGGTACCTACTGTCTACCTACTTTAAAGGCTGTTATACGAGTTAAAATTACAAATACGTTTGGGAGAGGCCATGGGACGACCCAAAGCAAAGCAGCATATGAATGGAAATAGCAACACTTTCCAGCACTACAACTCTCACCCAAATATAAACTCTTCAAAATCATATAGCAATATACAGTTCCACTTGCATGTTTATAGTGTGCAAATATAAAAATGTTTATGCTGAATTATAATTTAAGCATAAAAAAGCAGGAGCAATTTGATACAAAAATATGTATAGGAAATTTATAAATATTTTTGTATGGCTTAAATGGTACTGTGTTCGGTGCAAGAAGGTAACTGAGTCTTAACTCACACCCCTACTTGTCCATACAAAAGAGTCTTAGACGTTTTTAAATTAATCGCAATCACTGCACTTGAATTATGATTATCTGGCTTGGGGGGGGGGGGGGGGAGTAAATCTTAAAGTAAGGGAGCAGAAAATAAAAAGATTTAGCGGCTGAAGGCCCAGCAAGCGGGGAACAGAAGCACATCGAGGACAACAGCAAAGAATTAAGCACAGCAGCCGCTGATGACTTGTGTGATTGTCCAAAGGAGGCGTATTTAGGCACACGACGGGTGGAAGAAACTGAGGATGGGTGACAGCTGCGAGTGGGACGGTTCCACACTTTTGAATTGTCAGCAGCAATATAGAACTGAACAAAAGTCCGCTTTTGCCTAATATCAAATCAAACTCCAAAGGCGTCTTTTGAAAGTTGCTTTTAACTAAAATGGTACAGCTGTATCTGCAACCTTATAAAACTCTAGCCAAGTCAATGCCAGATCCTGTGAGAGCCCTGTCGTCAGTTTGAATGTCAATGTGGCAACAGGAGGGGGTGGGGGGATGTGAGGGAATGAAAAAGAAATCAACTCATTCCAAAAAGAAGCCCTGTGCATATCACTGCAGTGTCACTCCGCTTGTCCAGGTCTGGATGTAGAAACCTCTCCCACCTCCACATTTTCTGTACATCGACCTCCTCTCCCATTGTGGAGCTTTGAAACACAGCCATCTACAACATGGCGGTCACATAGTCTAAAGCATGTTAGTCCGTATAGCTTATCCCTGTGATGTTTTCCTCCACACCTTGTGATGGCAGATTGAAGGAAGCCCCTGTTAAAAGAAAAAAAAAAAAAAGAAAAGTAAATGTCAGTGTGTCTATGAGTGGGTTATCTGTCTTGGCATGGTACTCATATTCAACTTGCACAGTAACTTGATGTTGGTCAAACAAAATAGGCCTTTAAAGAGTGAGGTTTTTACGAGGAAGTAGTTAATACAGTGCTGCACAATTTCCTGGACAAACTCCCCCCCCCCCCCCTCATAAATCAAGACAAATGTGGGAGTTAAAATCATCACCATTCATGATGTCAGCAAAGATTGTGATACTTTAGCTCCGAAGCATCGAAAGGATTAAGTAAGTGTATTTTGCTTTTTATTTGGCTTTTTTTGTGTTTCTATGATGCCGCCAAAAAATGGCACAGTGATAGCAAATTAAGGCTAAGTGTGATGATAACTATAGACCGAGACATTGAACAAGGAAAAAGGTTCGGCTGGTGGGTACAAAATATAATTAATGAATTATCAATTACAGCAACATATGTATTCTACCAAGCAGTTGCAAACATAAATGCACTTACTATACACTACACAACAATCAAATCACTCCTATCAAATCATTAATTCTAGCTGAATCGTTTTTATTTACACTACTATGAAAATGCTGAAGCAACATTTTAATGGTCTTACTGTCAAATAATTCCATGACATTTTAACAGTCACTTAACACATTGGCTATATAGTTAATAAAAATGTTTTATGGTGGCTTGAGCATGTAATAAATAAATTCCCTTTGCATTATCTCCTATGGGTACTTTTGTTTAAAAAAAATTTTTGATTTCCACATTGGGTGCTCTAAGGAACATTAAGCAGTCGACAACTTATTTGAATATTTATACATGGTACGAACTAAATCCTCAAACTGAACGAGAAAAATGTGATTCACTGCGTATTCATTCGCCGAGGACACCTTAAGAGAAGCAGAACTTTGACATTTCACCGGAAGATTGACTAACTTCTGAAAGACGTATCTGAGTCATTATTGGTTTCACCATCATTCCATTACCACATTGTGGGCCTATTAAAATGTTAGACTCAATGAAAATAATTAATAGCCCAATTTTCCTGCATATATCCATTATGCTGTAATAAATCTGTTAGGGACAGACAGGCCTGGTGATTGGTGATGTCAGTAAAAATGAAACAGCAAAGGGACATTTCAGCTTGAACGTCGGCTCATGTTAGTGTGTGTGTGTGTGTGTGTACATTTTAAGTAATACTACATCTGCATTGTGCTGTTTATATTAGTTATTTACCCAATAAAAATGAATTCACAATTGCTTTCTTCAAATGTTACAAATTAGCGTTGGAGAATGGAGTCCCTCCCATATTACTTTGTGACATAGGTGTATAAGTACAACTACTTTATGTCAATTTCTCCCAAAATACGGAGTATAACGAGCCTTACCCACGTTTTTGTAGACATTTAGTATAAGGTTAGCAATTCGGTTGCTCAGCGTCATTGAGAAGCTACGGAGGGGAGCTGCCAGCAAGTCGGGCGTCATCCTGCTGTACGACTGTCGCAAATTGCTGCAAAAGCACACTATGACGTAAGGGCCGTTTAGGTGTACCGTACACAGGTACGTCTTTAAAATGCTTTGGCATTAGGCAGTTATTACGTATTTTGTTTGAATGTAATTCATAATTGGAATATCGTCGACTCGTCTGTGTGGACATAGGACTCGTCCCCACCGTGGCAAGATGAAAAACTAGTTGGTGCGGTGTGAAAACCAGTGGAAACTGATCTGGAAGCGCAAATGTAATCTGATCGTTTGGACACGCCCCTTTTCCAAATAACCGAGTTGGGACAAACACTGAGCTGTCGTACTGACAACTGTGACACCGTGTCTGTTGTTAATCATCTCGTCGTCGCTCGGCCCCCCCTCCAGAATGGATGTTAATCCTAAAATCTCCCCGTCACGTCCCCGCAACAATTCACAGCTGTAGCTAACGGTCACGTCACTAAACGTCCAGTCGAGCAAAACTCAATCGGTTTAATGCTTAACGATGGCCAAACAACCGTCTGGCGTCTTTCGGGTGATATTAACATGCACTATTTGACAGTTCATAGCGCCGGGTTTCAATCATTTGCCCTTAGTGAGAGCTGGCGTTGAACAGGCCAGGGCAGAGCTCGGCATCATCATCAGCAGCAGCAGCAGCAAGCGACGCAATCAACTACATCAAATCAATGTAATCGTCGGCGATGCAACCAGTCCTCCCAAAGGACGAAAACAACGAGTTTTACACGCAGCCCCTGCTCGACTGTTGGTTGCGCTTTCACCTTGCCTGGAAAGTTTTTGCCAAGCAAACGCTAAACGGAGTTAGCCGACCAGCAATGAAACCTTGACACTCTCGACTACACCTCTGTAGCCGCTATCGTTCATCAAATATTCAACGGCAGTCACCGCGATTGTTGAGCAGAGAAAGCCACACGTACCCAAATAGTCAAACTCGTGAGCGGTTTTGCTCCGAGATGTGAAGAATTTCACTCCAGCCTCAGTTAGCCGATAGCAGAACACAGCTCGCTCGCCTAGGCCGACATCGGAATCCCGGAAATGGAGCGTGTATGGACGTCCTCCAATGGGGCGAGTAGCCAATCAGAGGCCGAGGGGCGTGGCCTCACCAAACCCTTCCCAAACAGGACCTTGACGTGCTGAGGCGTTTTCCGCGAATTTACTGGATTATATTATTGTAAATGATGGGAAATCATCACAGTTATTTCCTTTGAATTTGATTACTTTTGAACACAACAAAAAAAGGAAATAGTCATACAACACAACATAGACATCAGTAACCGAAAATGCACACTAGTAAGTCACTGAAATAAAAATAATAAAATACATAACTAAAAAAAATACACAAACAAAAAGAACAATAATAAATGGTCTTGAACCCCATGGCGACCTCCTACCGACACCCCTGACCTTGGATCTCTTCACACTGTAAGCAGGATACAAAAGTTTAAGTATATTCAAAGAAATGTATACATAAACATAGAGCAGCATGGTAATGTTAGCCAATACAAATAAGACTTTTAGCCCTCAGGTTTGTTCGACTTTACTCACCCTTTCAGCTTGTTCGATGCTAATATGTGGTCTGTATTTTAAAGATTTTTCAAAACGTTTTTGCTTTTTTTACTGCATAAAGTTTTAAACAAACACCTGTTCTTGTCATCAGTATAAAATATTCAATAAATGTTATTATTGTAACCCTTTAAATTCCAGTTTGTTTGCATTATGTGCAGGTTGTAAAACCTCATAATAGAAAGTTGTATCTCTTGTATTACTGTATACAGTACCTTTTTTTCTATTGCAACAAATGCATTTTTATCTGTTGTTAATTCCAGTGTCCATTCTGTGTTTTGCATGTTTTTGTGGAGAAAAGGAGACTAAAAGATTTCGTTGTGTACATTTTCTCTGGCCCTATGTTCAATTGTGAGGGAAAATACAAGAACTAAATTTAAGTGCCAACTCTTGAATTTAAGAGTTGGCACTTTAACTAATTTGGGAAAGCCAAGTTGGCTATTAGAGTGGGGCAACAAAAATGAATTAGTCAGCCACCAATTGTGCAAGTTCTCCCACTTAAAAAGATGAGAGGCCTGTAATTTTCATCATAGGTATACCTCAACTATGAGAGACAAAATGAGGGGGAAAAAATCCAGAAAATAACATTGTCTGAGTTTTAAATAATTTCTTAGCAAATTATGGTGGGAAATAATGTATTGGGCACCTACAAACAAGCAATATTTCTGGCTCTCACAGACCTGTAACTTCTTCTTTAAGAGGCTCCTCTGTCCTCCACTCATTGTCTGTATTAATGGCCCCTGTTTGAACTGCCCCAAAACAACACTGCTCTGCATGGAGGAATGGGCCAAAATACCAGCAACAGTGTGTGAAAACCTTTTGACGACTCTGTCATTGCTAACAAAGGGTATACAACAAAGTATTGAGATGAACTTTTGTTATTGACCAAATACTTATTTTCCACCATAATTTGCTCATCAATTCTTTAAAAATCATACAATGTGCTAACCAGCCGTTGCTAATTTTTTAGCCATGTGTTTTTGTTGTCTTTTATTGATAAAGTGTTTTTCCAAGTCAGAAGGAGCTTCCACTTCTTAAATGAAAATGTAGCTTTTCTCCATGGTCACCACTCACATGATTAATTTGCTCAAAATGCAGTTAGCCATTAAACATGAAAGCATGAAATTGCTTCCTTGTCCAAAAATGTAAAAATGTCATTCTCAGGGCATTGAATCGATCCCAACTGGACTATTCTATTTGTCCTAGAAGCCGTTTCACCTCTCATCGGAGCAGGCTTCATCAGTTCATGCAACAATGCTTGGTTGGGATGCCTAGAAAACATAAACATGTTCAAGGGTTGAGTCTATTCTACTTAAATTGCATAATTCAATCCAGTAAACAAGGAATTGTAGCTTTCGGCATTTTAAATGGCCAAAATTGTCCTTGATAGACCCAAAAGATGTACAGTATTGTCCCCACCCTTGGGAAGTTTTATTAAATCGACATTAACATAGCTGTGTTCAAAAAAAGGAAGCGGGGTGGACACAGAGGGATATTAATAATTAAATGTTACTTAAGTAAACAAATGAGCTGTGTTCCTCAGACCAGTTTAAATGCTGTCTTGAGTTCAGTGTACTTTCCCACATTCATAGAGGGGTAAACATCAGGTGTATCCTATTCACCCTATTTACTTTTTACCTTTATTTTATCAGAAATCTGGGGCATTAGTTCCAAATACCAGTCAGTGTTAGCACAAAACCTTCAGGATACTGCTTGAATGCAAAAAAGTGTCAGGAAAAAACAAAGAGCGACTGAACATAATCGGTTAATCAGACACACTTTGAAGGGTGACAGGTGTGTGCTGACTCTCATTTGAGTTTCAATGTGAGTGGTTAATTCTGAACACAGCTACATCCCCAGTTTAAGAGTGTGCACACTGTGCAACTCCATTATTATAATATTTTTTTCCACGTTTCTTCGCTAAAATATTTTCAATGGAGTTGCACAGGTTACAATTCACATTCATGGCGTAAAATGTTTTGAAATAATGTATCTTGGTCTCATTCCTATATCACAAAAACCTGTCATTTGAATAGGGGTGTGTAGACTTTATATCCACTGTAGGTGTCCAGTGATTGACTGGCAACTAGTCCAGGGTGCACACCGCCTCTCAGCTGCGACACAAATGAGGACAAGCTATAGAAATATATAGAAATAGAAAATATAGAAAATTTATATATTTTTTTTTTCTATAGAAAATGGATGGATAGATGAATGAATCAGTAATGTAGAAACGTAATGAAGACCGAAGTTTTATTTAGTAATGCAGTATAGTATATAATGACTGGACATCCAGAAGACGACAAGACGTGGAATGATACAAATTTTCATTCTTAATCTATTTCGAAGATACGAGGGGGGAAAAGTTGTAAAACCCTCCCTCGAGAGTATGTCATATATAAAAATATAATTTAGCAAAAAAGGCATGATACAATCATGTTAATAAAATGGAAATTATATGGCAGCAGATGCAATTATTTAAACATTTCCTCACTTGTTGCCATTGGGATTCGGGACCAGCTCGGTCAAAAACTCGGTAAACAAGGCTGCTTCTCCTCATTTGGTGTCCATGAAACGTATGTCCATGATGAGCAGTGTGTGTCTGGGCAGCGGTCTGGGTGCTGGGGACAACACTTTCATCACCTGTGCTTGTGTGTCCACATTGGTCACGACAATAAAACCACACACAGGACTCTCCACGATTCCCTTTCTTGCCCCTTCGTCTCCATCCTCTGCAGTGCTAACACTCAGCACGTGATAGGTGAGGTCTCTTCCTGGTGTCACAGGAACCAGCTTGAGTTGGGTGTCCTCCTGAGACATTCCCAGTGGCAGGCACGAATCAGGGATGGAAGGTGCCCCGATTTTATAGATGCGAACATCAGAGAAACGCACTTCAAATGAGAAAGGGTAGAAGGACACTCCCCGGAAGCCGTAGAAGTATTCACGGATTTTCTCATCCCGTACCTCACGTCGGCACTCCTTGGAGCGCTCGACCACTCCCCCAGACTTGGGCAGGAGCACGACGCGGACAAAGTGAGGGAGATCTCGTTTTAGTTCATTGTACAGCCTCTCGTGGTCGAGTACCAGCACCACGTCTACCTCAAAGGCAGAGGCGCAGTTTACCAGAGCCTGGTAACCAGAGCCTTTCACCCAGCCACATGTGTTGATGATACAGCCACCAACGCTGGCCTTCCTGTTCACCTCACAGCGCTGGGAAAACACTTCAGCCAGGCAGGATGTCAGCTTGTGGGTTATAAAATATTTCAAGTCATGAGAGTGAACACAGACAGTGGATATAAAAGTCTACTGTACACAACCCTGTTCAAATGCCAGGATTTTGTGATGTATAAAAATGAGACCAAGCTAAATCATTTCAAAACATTTTGCACCATTAACGTGACCTACAGCACCTATGACTCAATAGATTTTTTTCAAAATTTTTTGATAGGGGAAGTAAAAATAAAAAAACGAGATAATGTGGGTGCACAAGTGTGCACCTCTTAAATGGGATGTGACTGTGTTCAGAATGGACCAATCACATTCGAACTAATTTTAAATGGGAGTCAGTACACACCTTCCACCATTTAAAGTCCCTCTGATTAACCACAAATATATTGCACTTGTTCAATTAGGTTCTCAGGGCATTGAATCGATCGCAACTGGACTGTTCTGGTTCTGTTTGATGTTTTACCTCTCATCTGAGCAAACTTCATCAGTTCATGCAACAACACTGAGTTAGAACAGACTAGCCTTAGGCAAGCCTGTGGGAGGTGTCAGAAAAGTCACCACTAGGATAAGTGGCTTGTGGCGGCCAAGCGTTCATGGCGAAGTCACTTTTTGATCCTTCGATGTTGGCTCTTCCTATCATTGTGAAGCAGAATTCACTAAGCGTTGGATTGTTCACCCACTAATAGGGAACACGTGCTGGGTTTAGACAATCGTGAGACAGATTACTTTTACCCTACAGGGCTCTACTTTTGCATCTGAAAAAGTGGGTCGCACCAGCGCATGATTTGCTCGTACCATTTTTTTGAGGAGGTACAGCATACCATAGTTTCGTATGAAGTAAAAATTGACAGTGACTCGAGATAAAATATTTGTCAAATATTTTACTGTGAACAAGAAGTTTTTCCGCAACAAGCAATGCAGAGAAAACAGGTCAATTAAAAAAAAAAAAATAAATAAAATAAGGTTGTAAATTTAGTTGATAATTTGTTTGACTCACAGGGGCCAGTTGTTATAATGAGTGCTCCTAAACTGGGAAAACTACTTAATTTTTAGCATTACCACAATCATATGATTGACATACATTTAAAAAATATTGCATAAGTGTACCACCAGCATATAAAAGTATTGTCCACACTAGTTTGCAAATTATTTACGAGCAAAACAAACCAATATATGTGGGTATTGGGTATAAAGTATTGGGTCAGACATGATTAAATTAAAGTGAATAAGGTGAATATTTGGTGGCATAACCCTGACTTGCAATAACTGCATCAAGCGACCCATTGACTTCGCCAGACTGTTGGATTCTTCATTTGAAATGCTTTTCCAAACCTTTCCTGCAACCTCTTTCAGTTCTTGTTTGTTTCTGGGGGTTTCTCCCTTCAGTATCCTCTTCCCAACATCCCAATTCTAAGTATTTATTTCAGCTCTTTCATTTAATGTCCCCTTACGAAAATATATATGTTTTTAAATCGAGTTGTACAGGTTCTATGTCACATTATGGTGGAAGAAAAATTTAAATGATTTATCCATCCATTGGTCTCATATTTATAATCACAAAAACCCGGCATTTGAACAGTGGTGTGTAGACTTTTTATATCTACTGTATCCATAGTAAATGGGAAATTTGGCTTTTATTTTAACACTGTCATGTTTGGTCTGGTTCTTACCTTGTTGTAAAGTTTGATGTTGGTCCCTGGAGAAGTTGAGCCAAAGTGGTAGACCAAAGGAGCCTGGACTGAGAAGCCCTCCTCCACATCTGCTGGACGCTCGATGCACAGTGCTGACACTGTCCCTGGCACTGACACCTTGAGAAGGAGACAAGGACTTCAAATCAAATACATGTTATTTCACTCAGCAGAAGATGTAACTTTAAACTAATAATTATTCTAGATATCATCTCGGATAAAATGGCATAATTCTTTCAGAATACTGAAATAAAATTAATTGCAAATAATCCATCCATCCATTTTCTGAGCCGCTTCTCCTCACCAGGAGACCACCTCCTCCTCCTTAAAATCACACTGAGCTGGTGCAGTGTTAAAAGGCCTTAACAGTCGTGATACTGCACCGTCTAGGCACACCCCTATGTCACCAGTTGGAAGTCGAGTCCGCTGACTGTTGAGCTAAAAGCCCGGGCCGCCAGCTCAGCGGTCACCACCCGTATGAAGGATTGGGGAGTGAGGTTTCTCAACATACAGCTGCACAGCCTCGCTTGCTCCCATGACAGGAGGGGCACTTCTCGCCCGATCGATTGCAAAGCGACGCTCAGACAAGCGAGGTGCGTTCGAAGTAACAATGTGTCCTGCAATCCCAATTAGTTGTCGCCACTGTTTTTTTATTGGGTGATTAACGAACACTCCTTGTAAGCAGTTACAGCCGCCGTTTTGTAAAGATCTTTTCTTGTCATCGGCAAGTCTGCCAATCAATGTCTTTCTTCTGACGTCTTTGCGTCACATGGGTTACGCGGCCAATCATGTGCTTAAATACTGTAACAGGGAAGTGAAACGAGTGCTGCTGCAGCCTTTTTCCCCCCGCCATTGTGTTGTAGCTGGCCCGGCTTACGGCCATACTACCCTGAGTACGCCCGATCTTGGAAGCTAAGCACGGTCGGGCCTGGTGAATACTTGGATGGGAGACCGCCTGGGCAGGTGCTGTAAGGTTGGGTAAGGGAAGGAAAACCCTGACAGAAAAACCAACTGGTCCTCCGGGTTGGGGGTTGAGCAGTAGGCCAAGCACCTGCTCCCGGAAAAAAACTACGGATTATAGAAAACGCAATTGCGGCCTTATGTGCCTCATGGCACGGAGTGCTCTGAAATAAATATTAAAAAATTGCGCTGTAGCAGCACGGCTTGTTATCGTGCCTAGACAAACGTCAGCTGGCGGGCCAGATGTAATTGGCGGCGGGCCAATCATGGCCCGCGGGGCTGCAAGTTGCCTACCTCTCCTCGATACTAACCATTAACTTCAATTTAGAATCTTAACAGGCTATTAGTATGTGCTATTAGTACAGAACATTTTAAATATATATATATATATTTTCCTCACAGTTGCCTTGTTGTGATTGTACAGCATTGTTCGGAACTGCGGCACAGCGGGCGACTGGTTAGAGCGTCAGCCTCACAGTTCTGAGGACCTGGGTTCAATCCCCGGCCCCGCCTGTGTGGAGTTTGCATGTTCTCCCTGTGCCTGCGTGGGTTTTCTCCGGGCACTCCGGTTTCCGCCCACATCCCAAAAACATGCATAAATTGGAGACTCTAAATTGCCCGTAGCTGTGACTGTGAGTGCGAATGGTTGTTTGTTTGTATGTGCCCTGCGATTGGCTGGCAACCAGTTCAGGGTGTACCCCGCCTCCTGCCCGATGACAGCTGGGATAGGCTCCAGCATGCCCGCGACCCTAGTGAGGAAAAGCGGCTCAGAAAATGGATGGATGGATAGAATCCTAACAGCAGAGATGCTCCTTTAAAGTTAAGGCTTAATACACGGCATAATTTTTACTTGATGTTTTACTGTAAGACAGTTATTGTAATTATAACCTTGTGTGACAGTAAAGAATGTAAAATGAGTGTTGAATGAAAGTGGCTCGCCTTCAGCAGTATCCTATCCTCAAAACAACTAGGTCATGCGACCATGAAAGGGTGACTAATTTAGTTTTATTGTACAGCAGTTAACTTAAATACTTCAAAACATTTTAGGATAAGATTTGAGCATAAGCGGTACAGAAAATGGATGGATGGAATCTGAAACTACAAAATACAGTGGGTACGCAAAGTAGTCAGACCCCCATTTCTTCTGATCATCCTTGAGATGGTTCTACACCTTGACTGGATTCCAGCTGTGTTTGATTATACTTATTGGACTTGATTAGGAAAGCCACACAACTGTCTATATAAGGCCTTATGCCTCACAGTGCATGTCAGAGCAAATGAGAATCGTGAGGTCAAAGGAACTGCCTGAACAGCTCAGAGACAGAATTGTGGCAAGGCAAAGATCTGGCCAAGGTTACAAAAAAGAAATCTGCTGCACTTAAGGCTCCTAAGAGCACAGTGGCCTCCATAATGCTTAAATGGAAGACGTTTGGGACAACCAGAACCCTTCCTAGAGCTGGCCGTGCGGCCAAACTGAGTAATCTGGGGGGGAAAGAGCCTTGGTGAGAGAGGTAAAGAAGAACCCAAAGATCATTGTGGCTGAGTTCCAGAGATGCAGTCGGCAGATGGGTGAAAGTTCTAGAAAGTCAACCATAATGAGTGCTCCTAAACTGGGAAAACTACTTAATTTTTAGCATTACCACAATCATATGATTGACATACATTTAAAAAATATTGCATAAGTGTACCACCAGCATATAAAAGTATTGTCCACACTAGTTTGCAAATTATTTACGAGCAAAACAAACCAATATATGTGGGTATTGGGTATAAAGTATTGGGTCAGACATGATTAAATTAAAGTGAATAAGGTGAATATTTGGTGGCATAACCCTGACTTGCAATAACTGCATCAAGCGACCCATTGACTTCGCCAGACTGTTGGATTCTTCATTTGAAATGCTTTTCCAAACCTTTCCTGCAACCTCTTTCAGTTATTGTTTGTTTCTGGGGGTTTCTCCCTTCAGTATCCTCTTCCCAACATCCCAATTCTAAGTATTTATTTCAGCTCTTTCATTTAATGTCCCCTCACGAAAATATATATTTTTTTAAATCGAGTTGTACAGGTTCCATGTCACATTATGGTGGAAGAAAAATTGAAATGATTTATCCATCCATTGGTCTCATATTTATAATCACAAAAACCCGGCATTTGAACAGTGGTGTGTAGACCTTTTATATCTACTGTATCCATAGTAAATGGGAAATTTGGCTTTTATTTTAACACTGTCATGTTTGGTCTGGTTGACTGCACCAGTCGGGACTTGATGGCAGAGTGGCCTCGATGGAAGCCTCTCCTCAGTGCAAGACATGAAAGCCTGCATGGAGTTTGCTAAAAAAAAAAAAAAAAACACCTGAAGGACTCCAAAACACCTGAAGGACTCCAAGATGGTGAGAAATAAGATTCTCTGGTCTGATGCGACCAAGATAGAACTTTTTGGCCTTAATTCTAAGCGGTGTGTGTGGAGAAAACCAGGCACTGCTCATCACCTGTCCAATACAGTCCCAACAGTGAAACATGGTGGTGGCAGCATCATGCTGTGGGGGTGTTTTTCAGCTGCAGGGACAGGACGACTGATTGCAATTGAAGGGAAGATGAATGCGGCCAAGTACAGGGATATCGTGCTCAGGACCTCAGGGATAGTACAGGGATATAGTGCTGAGGACCTCAGACTGGGCCGAAGGTTCACCTTCCAACAAGACAATGACCCTAAGCACACAGGTAAAATAACGAAGGAGTGGCTTCAGAACAACTCCGTGACTGTTCTTGAATGGCCCAGCCAGAGCCATGACTTAAACCCAATTGAGCATCTCTGGAGAGACCTGAAAATGGAAGTCCACCAACGTTCACATACCCCGCTCTGGCCAACATCCAGTTCCACAAGCGTGGGCCTTCTGCCCACTCTAACAGCGTAGCTCAGTAACATTCGACACACAGTCGACTTGCCCACGTCTGTAGGTCCCACCACCATCACCTAAGAAAGATTTTTAAGGATTACATAAACTAAAACTTTTTTGAATTTAAATGAAAATTTGTGTTTATACGGTGGTGCCTTAAGATACAACACTCATCACTCAAAACATTTGTATCGCAAATTATCTTTCCCCGTTTAAATTAATTGAAATGTCACTAATCTGTTCCAGCCACGCCTCCAAAACAAAAAGATATATTTTTTTAATGTTATTCAATAAGGAAAATAGCACTATTGTCTTATCCTTCATAAAAACACAGTATTATCATCATTACATAGAATGTAAAGAATGAAACAGTTTGTTCATCATGATTAACTCAAGGCGACTCCGTCTTGGCCACTAAGTGCAGTACAATGCAGTCGTGCAGGCAAATGAAGAGTACTGTAACTCCGCTGCAGTAATATTCATAATTTATTTGCAGACAATAAATAATAAATGCCTGTGGGTATTGTAATTCTGTCCGACTACATATGTTTGTGCACAGTTTGTTTAAATATCTATTCCTTAAAGCCATTCCGCACCACCACAGATGCTATTCGATGGCCCGTCTATGGCATTTTCCATGTTAGCATTACACTGGTTGACTTGAAGGCAAAGTTATGTGGTTGTTTTAAATACACAACCTGTAATTTTCTGTTTTAACAGCTTGAAGCCTCTTTTCCAAAGAAATGTTCACTATGTGCCAAACTGCTGCTTGTTGTAAAGCGAGTTCACTGCCACCATCCAGCGCACATACCTAAAATTTCTGCCCACAAGTCAAAGCAAAAGCAAAAATAAAAATACACGGCTTAATCACAGCTCATATCTTGAAAAACTCGTTAGTCAAGTCACTTGTATCTTAAGGCACCCCTGTAATTCCATATTTTGGAGTATGAAGCACTTTCAGGGCTGTTTTATGATTTGATATTCAAACTTACCCTTGGCCCTCTCTCATTGTCTCGCTCTGCCTGTTTTCTCATCTGCTCCAATGCAGCGTGTGTGTTCAGGTAAAGAAGCATGGGAGTATCTTTGGACACGTAAGCCACCTAAAGTTGTGAGGGAAAGAAGTATTACTGAGCATGATGAACGGCCACAAGCATAAAACCTTGCAGGGTGAGCGCCATTGCTGACCTCTGGCTTCCCGTAAAGGGTCACACTGCAGCCTTGCCAAGTGAATACAGCGATCTTTGCACCTGGTCCAAAAGTATACTTTTTGTTCCGGTTCAATTCTGAGCCAAACACTTCTGCCATTCCTGTGAGAAGTTCCAACTCAACTTGCTCTGCAGCCTCCCCAGCCTCCACCTCAAAACGAAGTTCAGTCTCCTTCTCCAAGTCATATCTGGTGCCAACCTTACCTGCTTGCAATGCATCCTCACTCGTCTTTTCTACACTCTCTGTTGCCATGATAATGCTAAAAAAAACAACAACAAAATATGTTATAAGCATATGTACAAAGGTCGAATACATAGACCCACACCTTAAATGCTTGCATATGATAAATTTTAAGGAATTTAGTATATAAAATGGCGCCATTGACCTGACGTCTGCTTGTTATTAACTGACAAAATACACTAATGCAATAGTAATTTTAGCATTACTAATTTCCCTGACATGGTAATTTAGTGGAAGAAATGTATCTATGGAGTTTAGCGTTTAATACAAGTCTCACCGGTAGTTGTCAAAAGGTTAAATTAGGCAAACATAAGCGACACTCACGTTACATATTGCCTACTATTTCAAGCCTAAGACTCAACATTAACATATATTTAACTCCACAGTAAAGCGATATTTACGTAATAAATGTATTTACGAACTAACCTGGAGTTCCTATGACAAATACATTCGTGAGGATGGTGTGGTTGTGACGGTCGCGTGTTGATGACGTCCTCATGAACGCGTGTTTTTTTTTTCTTTTTTTAACCCTTTAACTTTCACACCAAGAAAAAAAAGCATTGGAAAACATTTTTCTGTGCATTTCTTTTACACTTGGGTCAGTCATGAGCATAATCAGATCCTTTTGTTTTGTTTTTGTGCAACAGACCCCCATGGTTTTCAAAATATTGATCACAACTACACAGCCAAGATGTTTGTAAATGGTTAATGTAGAGAACTGCATTTGAATACAAGAAACAGTTAATAAATAAATAAAGCAAATTTACAAATACATAACAAAAATGTCTGGGGCATTGGTTACACTACTTCTGGCAGTATGCCACAAAATAATGTTTGTTTGGTCATACGGTGCCTGTGTTCTTGACACCCACGGGTGTATGCAAGTGTACCAAGATGAAACTTGAAAGAAAAAAAACAATTAAAAAAATAGATAGTCGTAGGTCTTTTTTTTGTGTTTGTTTTTGTTTTTTTATGAGCATTGCCACTACTCTGGCCCCCAGAGGTCTGTTCCTCTTCACTTGGGCAATATTGGGAATGTCGATACACCTTGCTCGGAAGCTGTGGACGATGCCAGATGAGCTTGCTCAGCAGAATATGCGGATTGTTGGCTATGTATTGGTGAGAGTGCCTTTATACTCTTCCATGACCTCTTCCACATTGCTTGTAAGTGGGCGGTATCAGGAGACACCGCAAAGCGTCTCAAAAGGGGACAGATTTTGTAAAATCCTCTTCTTATGAGAAGGCTTCAGAGATCATCTGCTTGTTGAGGGAAATTATGCATCCAGAGATTCAAAAGAGTAACTTCTGTGGGCTGAAAATCTAAATCTTCAATTGGGTAAATATCATCACAAAGATAAAACAAGAGTCTTGAGGCTTGAGGCTTTTCTACAATGGTGGCCGGAAGAGTGCATTACCTTGCACTGAGTAATGTTTTATTCTCCATCCAATAGTTTTAAAACAAGTTTGAATTCAATTTCAATTAAAAACCTCAATGGTAGTAATATTTCATATATCATTACTTCAGCAGTCATGATGTAAAATCATTTGATGTTTCATACTCAGCAACGGATGAAAAAAGGTTTGATTTCATACCAGACAGTACATCTGAATTTCCTTAGCATCATTTTGTAATCTTACCATAAAGCAATAAATCAACTATTTGGTTGAGCATATTTGTAAAAAAAATATTAGACATTTAACTTTTTTGGTATGTTTGGTAAGGTCTCTACTTGTATGAATCAAAAAATTATTCCTACCCT
This sequence comes from Phycodurus eques, assembly GCF_024500275.1. Taxonomy (NCBI): domain Eukaryota; kingdom Metazoa; phylum Chordata; class Actinopteri; order Syngnathiformes; family Syngnathidae; genus Phycodurus; species Phycodurus eques. Next base: position 5,956,045 of record NC_084533.1, on the reverse strand, counting down.
TCAAAGTTTAAAAAGCCCATGTCTGGCATGATTTGTTTTTGCATTTCTGACTTCCTGGTTGGAGGAAGGAAGAAGCATACTAACGAAAGACAAAATGAGCGCTAGTGGATTTTTTTTTTAGCATAATGTATACTATATTGCCAAAAGTATTCGCTCACCTGCCTTGACTCAGATATGATTTTCAGTGATATCCCATTCTATATCCATATGGTTTAATATGATGTTGGTCTCCTTTTTACATCTTCAACCTTTCATCAAACCTTTCAAAGGCTTTCATCAAGGTTTAGGAGTAAGTTTATGGGAATTTTTGTCCATTCTTCCAGGAGCATACAATGGGTCCGGAAAGTATTCAGACCCCCTTAAATTTGTCACTCTTTTTTACATTGCAGCCGTTTGCTAAAATAATTTAAGTTAATTTTTTTTCTACATTAACGTACACACAGAACCCCATATTGACAGAAAAAAAAAGGAATTGTTGAAATGTTTGCAGATTTATTAAAAAAAAAAAAAAAAAATGAAATATCACACACCCATTATTCAGTATTCAGTATTCAGACCCTTTGCTCAGTATTTAGGAGAAACACCCTTTGGCGATAATACAGCTCTGAGTCATTTTGAGAATGATGCAACAAGTTCTTCACACATGGATTTGGGGATCATCTACCATTCCTCCTTGTAGATCCTCTCCAGTTCTGTCAGGTTGGATAGTGAACGTTGGTGGGGAGCCATTTTCAGGTCTTTCCAGAGATGCTCAATTGGTTTTAAGTCAGGGCTCTGTCTGGGCTATTCAAAAACAGTCATGGAGTTGTTCTGAAACCACTCCTTCGGTATTTTAGCATTGTCTTTTTGGAAGGTGAACCTTTGGCCCAGTCTGAGGTTCCGAGCACTCTGGAGAAGATTTTTGTCCAGGATATCCCTGTACTTGACCGAATTCATCTTTTCTTCAATTGCAACCAGTCTCACTGTCCCTGCAGCTGAAAAACACACCCACAGCATGATGCTGCCACCACCATGCTTCACTGTTGGGACTGTATTGGACAGGTGATGAGCAGTGCCTGGTTTTGTCCACATATGACACTTAGAATTAAGGTCAACAATTTCTATCTTGTTCTCATCAGACCAGAGAATCTTATTTCTCACCATCTTGAAGTCTTCAGGTGTTTTTTTTATTATAGCAAACTCCATGTGGGCTTTCATGTGTCTTGCACTGAGAAGAGGCGTCCGTCGAGTTACTCTGCCATAAAGCCCCGACTGGTGGAGGGTTGCAGTGATAGTTGACTTTCTAGAACTTTCTCCCATCTCCCGACTGCATCTGTGCAGCTAAGCCACAGTGATCTTTGGGTTCTTCTTTACCTCTCTCACCAAGTCTCTTCTCCCAAATTGCTCAGTTTAGCAGGACGGCCAGCTCTAGGAAGGGTTCTGATCATCCCAAACGTCTTCCATTTCAGGATTAAGGAGGCCACTGTGCTCTTAGGAACCTTAAGTGTAGCAGAAATTTCCCTCTCCCCAGCCACTTTCTCCAGCTCTTCCGAGGTGATCCCGAGGCGTTCCCAGGCCAGCCGAGAGACAAAGTCTCTCCAGTGTGTCCTGGGTCGTCCCCCAGGGTCTCCTCCCGGTGGGACATGCCCAGAACACCTTATCAGGGAGGCGTCCTAATCAGATGCCCGAGCCACCTCATCTGGCTCCTCTCAATGCAGAGGAGCTTCTCGTCCTATCGCTAAGGGAGAGCCCGGACACCCTGCGGAGAAAACTCATTTCGGCCGCTTGTATCCGGGATCTTGTTCTTTCGGTCACGAGCTGTGGGTTGTGACCATAGGTGAGAGTAGGAATGTAGATCGACCGGTAAATAGAGAGTTTCGCCTTTCGTGTTAGCTCCTTCTTCACCACAACGGACCGATACAAAGTCTGCATCATTGCTGACGTTGCACCGATCCACCTGTCTATCTCGTTCCATTCTTCTCTCACTCGTGAACAAGACCCCAAGATATTTGAACTCCTCCATTTGGGGATGGATCTCATCCCCGACTTGGAGAGGGCACCCCACCTTTTTCCGACTGAGGACCATGGTCTCAGATTTGGATTCTCATCCCAGCCGCTTCACACTCGGCTGCGAACCGCTCCAGTGAGAGTTGGAGATCACGGCTTGATGAAGCCAACAGAACCACATCATCTGCAAAAAGAAGAGATGCAATACTGAGGCCACCAAACCGGACCCCCTCTATGCCTCGGCTGCGCTTACAAATACTGTCCATAAACGTTCTGAACAGAATTTGTGATAAAGTTCACCATTGGCAGAGTCCATCCCTCACCGGAAACGAGTCCGACTTCCTGCCGGCAATACGTACCAAATTCTGACACTGGTTGTACAGGGACCGAACAGCCCGTATCAGGGGGTTCGGCACCCCATACTCCCGAAGCACCCCCATAGAACTCCCCGAGGGACACAGTCGAACACCTTCTTCAAGTCCACAAAACACATGTAGCCTGGCTGGGCGAACTCCCATGCACCCTCCAGAACCCTGCTGAGGATGTAGAGCTGGTCCACTGTTCCACGGCCAAGACGAAAACCACACTGCTCCTCATGAATCTGAGTTTCGACTTCCTGACGTACCCTGCTCTACAGCACCCCTGAATAGACCTTACCAGGAAGGCTGAGGAGTGTGATCCCCTTGAAGTTGGAACACACCCTCCGGTCCCCCTTCTTAAAAAGGGGGACCACCACCAATCCTCTGCCAATCCAGAGGCACTGTCCCGATGTCCATGCGATATTGCAGAGGCGTGTTAACCAGGACAGCCTCACAATATCCAGAGCCTTTAGGAACTCCAGACGAATCTCATCACCCCCAGGGCCTTGTCACCGAGGAGCTTTTTAACCACCTCGGTGACCTCACCCCCAGAGATAGGAAAGCCTGCCTCAAAGACCCCAGAGTCTGCTTCCTTATGGGAAGGCGTGTCAGTGGAATTGAGGAGTTCTTCGAAGTATTCTCCCCACCAACTCCCAATGTCCCAGCAGTACCCCATCCCCACTATACACAGTGTTGATGGTGCACTGCGTCCCCCTCCTGAGAAACCGGATGGTGGACCAGAATTTCCTCGAAGCCGTTCGGAAATTGTTCTCCATGGCCTCACCGAACTCCTCCCATGTCCGAGTTTTTGCCTCAGCAACCAGGAAAGCTGCATTCCGCTTGGCCACCTAGTACCTCAGGAGTACCACAGGCCGAAAAGACCCGATAGGACTCCTCCTTCAGCTTGACGGCATCCCTCACCGCTGCCATCCACCAACGGGTTCGGGGATCGCCGCCACGACAGGCACAGATTACCTTACGGCCACAGCTCCTGTCGGCCGCCTCAGCAATGGAAGCGCGGAACATGGTCCACTCGGACTCATTGTCCCCCGCCTCCCCCGAGATGTGCGTGAAGTTCTGCCAGAGGTGGGAGTTGAAACTCCTTCTAACAGGGGATTCTGCCAAACGTTCCCAGCAGACCCTCACAATACGTTTGGGCCTGCCAGGTCGGACCGACATCTTCCCCCACCATCGGAGCCAACTCACCACCAGGTGGTGATCAGTTGACAGCGTCGCCCCTCTCTTCACCCGAGTGTCCAAGACATGTGGCCGCAAGTCTGATGACACGACAACAAAGTCGATCATCAAACTGCGACCTAGGGTTTCCTGGTGCCAAGTGCACGTGTGGACAGACTTATGCTTGAACATGGTGTTCGTTATGGACAATCCGTGGTGAGCACAGAAGTCCAATAACAGAACACCACTCGGGTTCTGATCGGGGGGGCCGTTCTTCCCAATAACGCCCTTCCAGATCTCACTGTCTTTGCCCACGTGAGCATTGAAGTCCCCCAGCAGATCGATGGAGTCCCCAGCGGGAGCGCTCTCCAGCACCCCCTCCAAGCACTCCAAGAAGGGTGGGTACTCTGAACTGCTGTTTGGTGCATAGGCACAAACAACAGTCAGGACCCGTCCCCCCACCCGAAGACGGAGGGAGGCTACCCTCTCGTCCACCGGGGTGAACCCCAACGTACAGGCGCCAAGGAATAAGTATACCCACACCTGCTTGGCGCCTCTCACAGTGGGCAACTCCAGAGTGGAAGGGAGTCCAACCCCTCTTGAGAGGACTGGTACCAGAGCCCAAGCTGTGTGTGGAGGTGAGCCCAACTATATCTAATCGGAACTTCTCGACCTCGTTCACCAGCTCAGGCTCCTACCCTGTCAGAGAGGTGACGTTCCATGTCCCTAGAGCCAGCTTCTGTAGCCAGATTGGATCGTCAAGGTCCCTGCCTTCGGTCACCACCCAGCTCACAATGCACCTCCCACAGGTGGTGCGCCCATGGGAAGGGGGACCCACGTTACCCTTTTGGGCTGTGCCCGGCCGGGCCCCATTGGTCCAGGCCCGGACACCAGGCGCTCGCCTTCGAGTCCCACCTCCAGGCCTGGCCCCCGAGGGGGGCCCCGGTGACCAAGGGAAAACGTGATCAAATAATTTTTCTCATCATAGGGGGTCTTTGGAGCCGTGCATTGTCTGGTCCCTCACCTAGGACCTGTTCGTCATGGGTGACACTGCCAAGGGCATAAAGCCCCAGACAACTTAGCTCCTAAGATCATTGGGATACACAAACCCCTCCACCACAATAAGGTGACGGCTCAAGGAGGATTGAAAATGCTGTTTTTAAATGGATTTCATTTATTAAGGGAAAAAATATTCAGTTACCTGGCCCTGTGTGAAAAGGTATTTACCCCCCTTATTAAATCATATATTAATTGCGGCTAATCACAATTTTTGGTTAGTTTTCACTGATCACACCGAAGTCTGATTACCTCCACACTTATTCAATCAAGAAATCACAAACAGGATCTGTCCAGACAAAATAAAGTCAGACAACAGATCTAAAAAAGCTGCAACAAAATGACATGATCCAAAGAAATTCTGGAAAGGGTGTACCGGCATTACCAGATAACTAGCAACCTTTTATTGCTCAGTGAATGTTTTTTTGTCAAAAGTGTTCTCTGTCAATTGACTGTCTGTTGTCGTACTAGAGCGGCTCCAACTACCAGAGACAAATTCCTTGTGTGTTTTTTGGACATACTTGGCAAATAAAGATGATTCTGATTCCAATGATTCTGATTCTAAAGCTATAAGGATTCCAGTGAACCATACAGAGAGCCATTGTCCTCACATGGAGAAAACATGGAACAGTGTTACATGGAAAACATGGAACAGAAAACATGGAACCTTCCCAGCAGTGGCCGGCCGACAAAAATTACCCTTAGAGAACAGCAATGACTCATCCAGGAGGCCACAAAGGCACTCAGGACAACTTCTAGAGAACTGGAGGTCTCCCTTTTCACCGATGAGGTCAGTGTTCATGACACAACAATAAGTGGCATCCATGGCAGAGTTGCAAGGCAGAAACCACTGTTGACCAAAAATCATCTTACTTATGCAAAAAAAAAACATCTCAGTGATTCCCAGTACTTTTGGGAGGATATCATATGAACTGACGAGATGAAAGTTGAGCTTTTTGGAAGGCGTCTCGTTATATCTGGCTTAAATGCAGCACAGCATTTCAGGAAAAAGAACATCATACCAACAGTCAAAGATGGTGGTGATAGTGTGATGGTCTTGGGTTGCTTAACTCCTTTAGGACCTGGACAACTTGCTGTGATTGATGGAACCATGAATTCTGCTCTTTAACTGAAAATCCTGAAGGAGAATGTTCGGCAATCAGTTTGTGACCGCGAGCTAAAGCGCACTTGGGTTCTGCTGCAGGGTAAAGATTCAAAACACATATAACAATATGATCTTGCATAGTAATTGTTTCATCACAATAATCACAAAAAGTTTTAGAGATTTCAGACTTCCATACTTTTTCCAGACCCTAATTTCCAGGCAGAAAGTTTGTTTTGTTGTCCAACTAGAAAGTTTGACTAAAACAATTCCTTTTCCCTTGCAACGCATGACCGCTTGACTATTGAGTCATTCCGTCCCATAACTTTCTAAGGGAATGTAATCATTATTCAGTACTCCAGCAAATTGATTTTCTAGTTTCCATCCATCCATCCATCCATTTTGTAACGCTTATCCGAGGTCGGGTCGCGGGGGCAGCAGCTTAAGCAAGGAAGCCCAGGCTCTCCCCAGCCACTTTGTCAAGCTATTCCAGGAGAATCCCGAGGCATTCCCAGGCCAGTCAAGAGACAGTCTCTCCAGCATGTCCTGGAACGTCTCTAGGGCCTTCTCCCGGTGGTACGTTCCCGGAACACCTCATCAGGGAGATGTCCAGGGGGCATCCTAATCAGATGCCCAAGCCACGTCATCGGGCTCCTCTCGATGCGGAAGGAGCAGCAGCTCCACTCTGAGCCCCTCCAGGATGACCAAGCTTCTCACCCTCTCTCTAAGGGAGAGCCCGGACACCCTGCGAAATAAACTCATTTTGGCCGCTTGTATCTGCAATCTTGTTCTTTCAGTCATGACTATGAGGGTAGGTATGTAGATCAACAGGTAAATAGAGAGCATTTCCTTTTGGCTCAGCTCCTTCTTCACCACGACAGACTGATAGAGTCTGCATCGCTGCACCGTTCCGCCTGTCAATCTCCCGCTCCATTCTTCCCTCAGTCGCGAACAAGACCCCGAGATACTTGAACTCCTCCACTTGGGGCAGCATCTTTTCCCTGACCCAGATAGGGCACTCCACCCTTTTCCAACTGAGGACCATGGTCTCAGATTTGGAGGTCCCGATTTTCCAGCCGCTTCACACTTGGCTGCGAAGAGAGCACGGCTTGATGAAACCATCAGAACCATCTCATCTGCAAAAAGCAGAAACATAATACTGACGTCGCCGAATCGGATCACCTCAACAACTTGGCTGCTCCTAGAAATTGTGTCCATGAAGGTAATGAACAGAATCGGTGACAAAGGGCAGCCTTGGCAGACTCCAACTCTCACAGGAAACCGGGGCCCTGCCACCGAGGAGCTTTTTAACGACCTCAGTTACCTCAAGCCCGGACATAGGAGAGCCCACCTCAGAGTCCCCACACCTTGCTTCCTCAGAGGACTAATCTGTAGAATTCTACAGAAATGAAATGTCTGTAGAATTTAGGTCCTTGAAGTATTCGGCCCACCGACTCGGTCAATTATTATTACGCCTATATTCTATATATTTATATGTGATGGTTGATGCAAGCGCTCAGGCCGGCAACACTGTACTCTCTGTCAGTCTTCGTTGGCTGGACGGTGGTGTCATTCAAAACATCAACGGTGAAGTGTTCAGTTAGTGTTTGTCAGTTTTTGTGCCAGGAAGTGTCACTGCGTTTTAATCGCCTAGTTTGTTGTTTTTTTTTCGCGTTTATTTTATCCTCGTCTGCAATTTGATTTAAACCTTATGAACTCTTTGTGCCGCTCCTCTTCACTTTCCCCCTCAATTCCTCAAGAGTATACCAGTCATCAAAGGTGTTGTAATCACCAAATAAGATCGATGATTAAATCAGTCATTATTGCATAAAATTAGCTATTTTCTGTCCTCAGAGTACTTCATGTTTACTTATCAGAAAATCTGACAGTCTGTCAGGTTGCCATCTTTCCTTGTATAATCTGATGTCTTAGATTTTCCATACTTTTCCAAACCTGGAAATTTATGAAATCATATTCCATACTTTTCCAAATTTATGTAGGAACCCTGTACATAAATACAACTATAAGATGGAAACGTAGGAGGGATAAAACAAATTAAGTTAAAACGATTAGGGAGGGAAAAAGCATCATATTATTCACCAAATTTGTGTCTGATGGAAATTGTTTAAAATATTCTCTAGAATGTGAGTGTTTTTTATGGCTTTTGTATTTTTCTTCATCATTCCTAGGAAGTTATGCAAAATTTTTAGCTCAGTGAAACGAGGCATGAGATGGACACCACTTTCTTCACACGACGAACGTCCTCACTCACATTATATCATTCATTCATATTACGCTTCATATTTGTGTTCATTTTACAAGTCAATTGATTTCATTAAAAAAATAGACTTTCTTCCAAACCAATGCTCTCAAAAGAGTTTTTATGCATCATTACGTAACTTTGGGTTTGTCATGAGCACTGCTTAGTCATAAGTCATACAAAAACAAACCAATAACAATTCCCAAAATAATTTAACGATTTTACTTTGCAGAAAAATAAGTATAAAAATCGCACAAATGTCAAATTTCTAATACACGAAAACACACAACAACGTATGGAAATGGAATTTTGCTGTCAAATGCTCCAGTAGGTGTCGCCATGTGTTCATAAGTGTGAACTGAAGTTGCTTGGTTCATCAGAGGAGAGACTGTATGTATCCAGTTTGGTCACTCCTCGTCATTCTGCTTCCACAAGCCACGCCCATGAACAATTATCTGCATGAAAGAGAGGGTGGGCCTTTTTATACGACAGTATTATAAATTCTCACAAAGGACTATGAGGGGTGGATGGTTAAGCCAACATGATTTCTGGTTTGAGTGGTGTAAGTGAGCGTGTCCTATAAAAATGTAAGTTTTAGTAACTGTTTTTATTCAACCATGTATGTCACAGCTAAAATCTATCAAGTGTCACAGAGGACAAAAAAAAAGTAATTTCTTTATCTATGAAAGATAAAACCTTTGTAGCAGAGTTCTTAACTATCAAGTATAGTTATTTTTTTTGTCAACAAACCAAATGTGAGTGAGAAACAATAAAACCATCGCTTTTTTAGGATACACAAATAAAAAGATGTGTTGTTAAATTCTATGCATTCTATTTTTTTTTAGGTAGAGTGGTGCGTAGACTTACGAGTTCAATTTGTTCCATGATGCACATAACTCAAAACACTTGGTGTCTCAAATTATCTTTCCCCACTGAAATTAATAGAAATGCCATTAATCAATTCCAGCATTTGTGCTCCTTCTGGTATGTGCCCCTTGGCCAATGGGGGGGTAGTATTATACAGTCATACAGACAAACAAAGAAGAGTTTCACAACTAAGTGACTTGGTAAGGTGCAGTAATACTCGTCTTTTTTTTTTTTGCAGAGAGGAAAGAATATATGCCTGTATTGTTTTATTGCCAGTGTACAGTGGTGTGAAAAACGTGTTAACCCCCTTCCTCATTTTATTTTTTTGCCTGTTTGTCACTCTTGAATGTTTCCCATCGTCAAACAAATTTAAATATTAGTCAAAGACAACACAAATAAACACAAAATTCAGTTTCTAAATTAAGTTTTTTTTTTTTTTTTTTTTTTTTTTACTAACTAATCCAAACCTACATGACCCTGTGTGAAAAAGCGATTGCCACCCCCCAAACCTAATAACTGGTTGGGCCACCCTTAGCAGCAACAACTGTTTGCGAAAACTTGCAATGAGTCGCTTACAGTGCTGTGGAGGAATTCTGACCTACTCATCTTTGCAGAATTGTTGTCATTCAGCCCCATTGGAGGGTTCTCTAGTGTGAACTTCCTTTTTTAAGGTCATGCCACAGCAGCTCAATTTTGACCAGGCCACTCCTTTATTTTGTTTTTCTTCAGCACCAGCAAGGTGGACTTGCTGGTGTGTTTTGGATATTTTCCTGCTGTAGAACCCAAGTTTGTTTCAACTTGAGTTCACGAACAGATGGCTGGACATTCTTCTTCAGGATTCTTTGGTAAATAGCAGAATTCCTGGTACAATTTATCACAGTAAGTCTTCCAGGTCCTGAAGTAGAAAAACAGCCCCAGACCATCACACTACTACCACCATAATTTACTGTTGGTACATGTTCTTTTTCTGAAATGTAGTGTTACTTTTACACCAGTTATAACAGGACACACACCTTCCAAAAAGTGCAGCTTTTGTCTCGTCAGACTACAGACTATTTTCCCAAAAGTCTTGGGGATCATTCAAGATGACTTCTGGCAAAATTGAGACGAGCCTATGTTATTTTTGCTCAGCAGTGGTGCTCGTCTCAGAACTCTGCCATGGAGGCCATTTTTGCCCAGTCTCTTTCTTATGGTGGAGTCATGAACACTGACCTTAACTGGGGCAAGTGAGGCCTGCTGTTCTTTGGATGTTGTTGTGGTCTATTGTGAACTCTTGGATGACTTGTCGCTGCGCTCTAATTTTGGTCGGGCGGCCACTCCTGGGAAGGTTTACCACTGTTTCATGTTTTTGCCACTTGTGGATAATGGCTCTTACTTTTGCTGGAGTCGCAAAGCTTTAGAAATGGTTTTATAACCTTTTCTATACTGATAGATCTCAATTACCTTTTTTCCCAATTGTTCCTGAATTTCTTTGGCTGATGTCTCGGCATTATTTCTAGCTTTTGAGGATCTTTTGGTCTACTTCACTTTGTCAGGCAGGTCCTATTTAAGTGATTTCTTGATTGAGAACAGCTGTGGCAGTATCAGGCCTGGGTGTGGCTACAGAAAGCGATCTTGGGTATGATAAACCACAGTTATGTTTTACCATGCGGGTTGAGATTTTTCTTTCCCTTAATAATAAAAACCATTTAAAAACTGCATTTTGTGTTTAGTTGTGTTGTCTTGGGCTAATATTTAAATTTGTTTGATGATGGAAAACATTTGAGTGTGACATCCATCCATCCATTTTCCGTACTGCTTATCGTCAAGGGTCGCGGGCGTGCTGGTGCCTATCAAAAATAAGAAATCAGGAAGGAGGCAAACACTTTTTCACACCACTGTACATAATGCATGTTGGTGCACCATGTGTTCTAACAGCTGTTGCTTGAAGCATTATAACAATGTCACATAGATGCTATTTGTTAGCCCTTCTATGGCTTTTTACATTGTGTTTTAGCATTAAGATAGTGGACATTCAAAGTGATGTGGATGTTTAATTACTTAATGTGTAACTTCTAATCTTTGTTTTATGTTTCGTTTGACCGTAAACTCAACCAGGAATGACATGAAACAGCTTGACGTAGTGGGGGGGGGAATATATATTCATAAGAAACACCTAGTCATGTGGAAAGGTTTTAAAGGTTTATGAAGCTACTAAATGTAATTTCCCTCACGGGATGAATAAAGTATCCATCCATCCATCCACAACGTCCGCTAAAGATAAGAAAATTTGCAAAACACACACAGAAAACCCTTGCCAAGTCATTTAGCAAACACATACCATATGACAAAAACAAGTACCGTAATCTCTCGTGTATAATGAGCACCCATTTATAATACGCACCCCCAAAGTTGACGTAAAAATTCTTGAAACCCTTCTACCTATGTATAATGCATTTTTACAATGCATGATTTTTCTTCTTGATTACCCAGGCAGAATTTGTAAGATGTGTACAATTATTTAAAGAAAACTTGAAGGACCAGGCAAAACACATTTAAATGTTAATGGGATTCAAATTAAACTGTCAAGCATTTCAAAACATTATCATTAAACAAAACATAACCATAAAGCAATTTGTGACGGTTGTTGTTCAGTCATCAGTCGTATTTAAAAAAACAAAACTTCACAAATTCTATAAACTTATGAGCACTGTACATATATGCAGTCATATGTACCCCTGATATATTGGAATGTAGGCTACACCTTTTTCATAACCTCTTGGCGGTGGTGGCATACTATAATGAAAGTACTATTTTTTTTATTAACTCTAGATGGCGGCATACATTTATAAAATGTGAACCTTTTTTTCCCCCCATTTCCCCCTATACCTATGTATAATGCGCACTATTGACTTTTGACAGTTTTCGGGGGGGGGGGGGGATGCACAATATACACGAGAAATTACGGTAAACGGCAAGACAAAGAACACGATCAACTTCATTTCTATCTGCAGTGTTGTAGACAAATTTGTCTGTGTGTGTGCTGTAGTGACAAACTTGTCTATTTGGTTTAAAATATTTAATTAGGGTTACATTTTGATATCACTTTAATTTTTAGACATTTATTACAATTTTTTGTTTAAAAAAAAAAAAAAAAGCTTAACTGAAATAGTATTGTGCAAACCTGATTTGGCGTATTCTCTTTTAAACAGCCTGGACATAACTTGAAGCAATTTCATGTTGAATATTGCCATACAATATTCTTGTGCAATGTTTTGTAGATGTATGAAAGACTTAAAAAACATAAACAAGAACTGTTGTTCTGAAATGCTGTGTCTATCAATAAATGTCCAGGGAAGCAAGTCGAGATTTACACCGTTTTTCTTTACAGGATATTGTCAAATTATCATCATAAAATAAAAATTTTAAAAAAGAGCTTTTTATTCGTTCATATCGCACACCCCTAGCTTGAAGCCTCTTTTTTGAAGAATATTTCACAATGTGCCAAACTGCTGCATGTTGTGAAGTGAGTGGAGTTCACTGCCACCATCCAGCACTTGAATTTGTGCTTGCAAATCAAAGCAAAAAAATAGACTTGTATCTCGAAAAAGTGTTAAGTCAGGTCACTCATAAGTGAGGGTACCACTCTATCTTTCAAAATGATAAATCTTCACCTTGCATCTACTGGGTACCGACAGCCTCCTGAAGAGCAGAAACTACGACATCAGGTTCTGGAAACTTGAGTTTACGAGGTGGACCCTTCTTTATTCCGGTCCAGAGACATGTCTCTATTGACATGAGACACCAAGGAAAGATGGTAGAATAAGATCATAGTCACGTTGTGGGTGATAATTACATTGTGGGAAATAGAGTGCTGCTTATACAGAGAATGTCAAGTCGAACATAATGAAGATTGACTTTCAATCAACGTCCTAATTTCGAACCAATTTTCTAAATGGAAAGTTGATGAAGTAATCCCAGTTCCAATTAAATAACTGTACTATAATGTGGTAAGTAATATTTAATGGCCATACAAGTACATAGTGCAATTAATTAAGTCCATTCCTTTGGCTCACCTTTGCCTCCATCTATCAGAGTGATCTCAAAGCTGTTCCTGCGGGGCTTCTCGGGGTTGAGGACCACAGTTAGTTCAGGGCGTACAGCCAACAGGGCAGATTTCACCCCCTCGGCATTACGCCCATACACTCGTCAGCTCTTACTGCCAATGATAACAGAGTAACATGAGGATGTTAGTGTTGCTTAGCAAGATGGCTGGATTGGATGAAACATGGATTCAATTGGGGTTCACACTTTCATTTCAAATAGAGTACAAGTACTTTCATTTTTGTACTTCCCGATTCCAAGTACAGATACTTGATAATGCGGTTATGTCTTGCAATTGTAATGAAAAATATTTATTTATTTTTTTAAACAGATTTAACATGACACAAGTTTCACTCGAATAAAAGTACAGCCGAAAACTTTGACCCTGTATCGGGTTTTGACACTTTTTGTGACATAAAATCAGAATAAACTTTTCCTGTTTTTGGTCAGTTAGGATTACCAAAATCATTTCTATTTGCTAAATGCCAGAATAATGAGGATTTTTTAAGACAAGAAAAACAGTGACTAAAAGCATTGACACATTTTTAGCCTTGAATGTATTTTTCCCCCCAATTTCTAGTATTTTAATATATTATTTTTAAAATGTTATTTATTTTCTGGTTTTTCTTTTAAATTGTATGTATTCAACGACTAAAACTAAACTTTAAATATGTTTTGAAAAAATGAATAATCATGTTTATTAATCATGATTTCAATATCAATCAAAATAATCGTGATTATTATTTTTTCCATTATCACCCAGCTCCAGTGTAACGTCCCCTCCCCCTTCAGACCACGCAGGTCCGCAAGAGCTGCAAAGGAACCCAAACAAACATGTCAGAGATCATACAGGCAATAGCATGCGCCATAAATAATTTGGAAAATTTACCGCTAATCTATATGATTGATCAGCAGTGATCGGCAGAGCAAACTCACAGATTATCAGTCCCAGAATCGGCAGCATCAAACTCTGATTGGAGCACCCCACATACATATTATACATAGTAGCCAAGTTAGACAAGCATATGCAGTGCCCTCTTCCTGGTTCCACAAGCACTTTCACTGTACTCTGCCTGATTAAGCCCATGCCATTTTCCAAAAAAGCTGCTGTCAAATCTTGCCTATTTGACTAGTGTCCATCCTCCGCTTCCCCGGCTCACGTACTTGTCAAACCGTGCACTCTCCTTTCTCTTTCTGCTCTCCCGCTGCAGTGAGACTTGTTGTGTGTGAGTGGCTAGTTTTGTCCCGAAGAATGGTGCGAGCACTAAAATTTAGGACTTGTATGATACTCCTGTAGAAATGTTTTAAGACATTGAACATTACAAAAGTTCCCTCAAAAGCTTCACTTCAAAAAAGGTTGGTTTGTTGGAACCTTTTTTTCCCCCCCCCATGCATTGCCACAACCAAAATTTTTATGTATACATTTACAAAGGATGCATAACTAAATGGTGCACGCTCACTGATACTGTTGAAATAATACAACAAAATGTCCAACAAGATAATAATGAAGGAATGTGAATATTTTCTGAAAGTACTTATAATTATTTGCACCAAAACAAAGGGGAAAATTGTGAATAGTTATTTGGATTTTTAAGCCACAAATATTGTGGTCTGGCCTGCTTGAGCTCTAAATGAGGTGAATGTGGCCCCTGGTTGAGACAGACAGACAGACAGATATAAAGACCGTTTTCAAAATATGAGAATATCATGGAGAAGTTTATTTATTTCCATTATTCCATCCAAAAAGTTAAATTTTCATAGATTATCGATTCAGGGCCCACAATTTGAACATTTTCAAGTATGTACAGTGGGTACGTAAAGTATTCAGACCCACTTAAATTGTTCACTATTTTTTATATTGCAGCCATTTGCTAAAATCATTTAAGTTATTTTTTTCCCTCAATGTATACACATCACCCCATATTGACAGAAAAAAATAATTTTTTGCAGATTTATTAAAAACGAAAAACTGAAATATCACCCAGCCATTAGTATTCAGACCATTTGCTGTGACATTCATATATTTAACTCGGCTGCTGTCCATTTCTTCTGATCATCCTTGAGATGGTTCTACACCTTCATTGGAGTTGATTATACTCATTGGACTTGATTAGGAAAGCCACACACCTGTCTATATAAAACCTTACACCTCATAGTGCATGTCAGCGCAAATGAGAATCATGAGGTCAAAGGAACTGCCTGAAGAGCTCAGAGACAGAATTGTGGCAAGGCACAGATATGGCCACATATAAAAAAAAAAATTAAAATCTGCTGCACTTAAGGTTCTCAGGAGCATAGCGGCCTCCATAATCCTTAAACGGAAAACGTTTGGGATGATCAGAACCCTTCCTAGAGCTGGCCATCCAGCCAAACTGAGCAATCGGGGGAGAAGAGCCTTGGTGAGAGAGGTAAAGAAGAACCCAAAGATCTGAGCTCCAGAGATGCAGTCGGGGATGGGAGAAAGTTCTAGAAAGTCAACCATCGCTGCATCCCTCCACCAGTCGGGGCTTTATGGCAGAGTGGCCCGACGGAAGCCTCTCCTCAGTGCAACACACATGAAAGCCCGCATGGAGTTTGCTAAAAACACCTGAAGGACTCCAAGATGGTGAGAAATAAGATTATCTGGTCTGATGAGACCAAGAGAGAACATTTTGGCCTTAATTCTAAGCGGTATGAGTGTAGAAAACCAGGCACCGCTCATCACCTGTCCAATACAGTCCCAACAGTGAAGCATGGTGGTGGCAGCATCATGCTGTGGGCGTGTTTTTCAGCTTCAGGGACAGGACTGGTTGCAATCGAAGGAAAGATGCACACATCCTCAGAATTTTGAGACGATCATAGGAGACGTCACTCGGGGAAACATTTGGTTTTATTCCCTCGACAAATTTAGTAACAGTAAGTTTGTGATGTGGGTAAAAAGAAAAGCTGTCGGTGACTTGCAGCGGAAGGAGTTTACCGGCTTACCGGACTTTACAAGGTACTGTAGGTGCGGGCTAGCTAGCTTGCTGACCAGCAGTCCAGCTGCGTTGACAGCTCACACTTGTCTTTTAAAATGAATAAGTAGCGCCTGACACAACGGCGTACTCTCTGTGGCTTGCATATGTGTTGCGCAGGTACGCGACGGTGCTGTGATAACAGCGTGTCTTATCTGGAAGAAACAGCCAATAATGTTGCAGAAGGCAGCCAATCGTACGACTCGCTTGAAGTCTCGGCGCCCTTTGCACAATGGTCATTGCACCAGACTATTGTAATATTAGTCATTCAAACTGCTCTGCATCTTTTTGCACAATTGTCAAAAAAAAAAAAAAAAAGTACCGGCATTACCAGATAACTAGCAACCCTTTATTGCTCAGTGACTGTTTTTCTCAATGTCTTTATGTCTCAAAAGTGTTCTCTGTCAATTGACTGTCTGTTGTCGTAATAGAGCGGCTCCAATTACCGGAGACAAATTCCTTGTGTGTTTTTTAGACATACTTGGCAAATAAAGATGATTCTGAGTCTGATTCTGAATGGAGCATCAGCATCAAAATGAGCATGTCTTCAAAAACACTTATTCAGCAGCTAGATGTTTAAACCAACTTAACAACAACAATAATAATAATAGCGAAATCTTAAGTTAATGAATTTATTAGTTTTTTTAGTTTGTATCCATAACATTTGTTGTGGTTAGATTTATACATAAAAAGTATTGCATATTTTAATTGAGTGTGTTTTTACTGTTGAGCTGCAGGTTTTGGTCACTTAAGGTACAACACTGCATTTTTTTTAGTACACATTTATTAATGTAACAGATTTTCTTTTAAAATATTGTGTTTTATCTAAAAAAGTAAAAGACTACAAAATAATACATTTTAAATATATAATAACTCCCTCCTCGAGCCGTCACCTTATCGTGGTGGAGGAGTTTGTGTGTCCCAATGATCCTAGGAGCTAAGTTGTCTGGGGCTTTATGCCCCTGGCAGGGTCACCCATGACAAACAGGTCCTAGGTGAGGGACCAGACAAAGCACGGCTCAAAGACCCCTTATGATGACGACAAAAAATGGACACAGGTTTCCCTTGCCTGGACGTGAGTCACCGGGGCCCCCTCTGGAGCCAGGCCCGGAGGTGGGGCTCGAAGGCGAGCGCCTGATGGCCGGGCCTGCACGCATGGGGCCCGGCCGGGCACAGCCCGAAAGGGTAACGTGGGTCTCCCTTCCCATGGGCTCACCACCTGTGGGAGGGGCCATAGGGGTCGCGTGCAGTGCGAGCTGGGCGGTGGCCGAAGGTGGGGACCTTGGTGATCCGATCCCCGGCTACAGAAGCTGGCTCTAGGGACGTGGAATGTCACCTCTCTGGCAGGGAAGGAGTCCGAGCTGGTGTGTGAGGTCAAGAAGTTCCGACGAGATATAGTCTGACTCGCCTCCACGCACAGCTTGGGCTCTGGAACCAGTCCTCTCGAAAGGGGGTGGACTCTCTTCCACTCTGGAGTTGCCCGCGGTGAGAGGAGCCGAGCAGGTGTGGGTATACTTATTCCTCCCCGGCTCGACGCGTTGGGGTTCACCCCGGTGGACGAGAGGGTAGCCTCCCTCCGTCTTCGGGTGGGGGGACGGGTCCTGACTGTTGTTTGTGCCTATGCACCAAACAGCAGTTCAGAGTACCCACCATTTTTGGAGTCCTTGGAGGGGGTGCTGGAGAGCGCTCCCGCCGGGGACTCCATCGTTCTGCTGGGGGAGTTCAATGGTCACGTGGGCAATGACAGTGAGACCTGGAAGGGCGTGACTGGGAGGAACGGCGCCCCCAATCAGAAGCGGAGCGGTGTCCTGTTATTGGACTTCTGTGTTCATCACGGATTGTCCACAACGAACACCATGTCCAAGCATAAGGGTGTCCACACGTGCACTTGGCACCAGGACACCCTAGGTCGCAGTTCGATGATCGATTTTGTGGTCGTGTCATCGGACTTGCGGCCGCATGTCTTGGACATTCGGGTGAAGAGAGGAGCGGAGCTGTCAACTGATCACCACCTGATGGTGAGTTGGCGGCCGATGGTGGGGGAAGATGGCGGTCCGACGTGACAGGCCCAAACGTATTGTAAGGGTCTGCTGGGAACGTCTGGCGGAATCCTCTCTCAGAAGGAGTTTCAACTCCCACCTCCGACAGAACTTTGCTCGTGTTCCGGGGAGGCAGGGGACATGGAGTCCGAGTGGACCATGTTCTGTGCCTCTATTGCTGAGGCGGCCGACCGGAGCTGTGGCCGTAAGGTGGTTGGCAATCGGCAATCCCCGAACCCATTGGTGGACACCAACGGTGAGGGATGCCGTCAAGCTGAAGAAGGAGTCCTATCGGGCTTTTTTGGCCTGTGGGACTCCTGAGGCAGCTGTTGGGTACCGGCTGGCCAAGCGGAATGCAGATTTGGTGGTCACTGAAGCAAAAACTCGGGCATTGGAGGAGTTGTGAGGCCATGGAGAAAGACTTCCGGACGGCTTTGAGGAAATTCTGGTCCACCATCCGGCGTCTTAGGAGGGGCAAGCAGTGCACCATCAACACTGTGTATAGTGGGGCTGGGGCGCTGCTGACCTCGACTCGGGACGTTATGAGCCGGTGGGGAGAATACTTTGAAGACCTCCACAATTCCACCGACACGCCTTCCCATGAGGGACCAGACTCTGGGTTCTCTGAGGAGGGCTCTCCTATCTCTGGGGTTGAAGTCACCGAGGTGGTTAAAAAGCTCCTCGGTGGCAGGACCCCGGGGGTGGATGAGATTCGCCCGGAGTTCCTCAAGGCTCTGGATGTTGTGGGGCTGTCCTGGTTGACACGCCTCGGCAACATCGCGTGGACATCGGGGACAGTGCCTCTGGTTTGGCAGACTGGGGTGGTGGTCCCCCTTTTTAAGAAGGGGGACCGGAGGGTGTGTTCCAACTATAGGGGGATTACACTCCTCAGCCTCCCTGGTAAGGTCTATTCAGGGGTGCTGGAGAGGAGGGTCCATCGGGAAGTTGAATCTGAGATTCAGGAGGAGCAGTGTGGTTTTCGTCCTGGCCGTGGAACAGTGGATCAGCTCTACACCCTTAGCAGGGTCCTCGAGCGAGCATGGGAGTTCGCCCAACCAGTATACATGTGTTTTGTGGACTTGATGAAGGCGTTCGACTGTGTCCCTCGGGGAGTTCTCTGGGGGTGCTTCGGGAGTATGGGGTGCCAAACCCCCTGACACGGGCGGTTCGGTCCCTGTACAACCAGTGTCAGAATTTGGTCCGTATTGCCGGCAGTAAGTTGGACTCGTTTCCGGTGAGGGTTGGACTCCGCCAAGGCTGACCTTTGTCACAGATTCTGTTCAGAACTTTTATGGACAGTATTTGTAGGCGCAGCCGAGGCATAGAGGGGGTCCGGTTTGGTGGCCTCAGTTTTGCATCTCTGCTTTTTGCAGATGATGTGGTTATGTTGGCTTCATCAAGCCATGACCTCCAACTCTCACTGGAGTAGTTCGCAGCTGAGTGTGAAGAGGCTGGAATGAGAATCAGCACCTCCAAATCTGTGACCATGGTCCTCAGTCTGAAAAGGGTGGCGTGCCCTCTCCACGTCAGAGATGAGATCCGGGAGGAGACCCCGGGGACGACCCAGGACACGCTGGAGAGACTACATCCTTCGGCTGGCCTGGGAACGCCTCGGGATCCCCCCCGGAAGAGCTGGATGAAGTGGCTGGGGAGAGGGAAGTCTGGGTGTCCCTGCTAAAGCTACTGTCCCCATGACCCGACCTTGGATAAGCAGTAAAAAAATGGATGGATGGATATATAATACCGATAATCCTGTGATTTCGCGATATTTTTGCTCAAGTTTATCATACCGTCAGAATCTGATACTGTGCAAGCCACACAACATCAATTAATATACAGACTGCAGATGAATTTGATCATAACGTTGCCGACCAATTCCACACATTAAGGCCACAGTTGTATTGATTGTGACATAAATGCTTACCAGTGTTCGATAACCACCCTTAGGCCTTCCAGCGGGGGGACCCCTTCTTCTCCTTTTGCCTCCTTGGCGGGTTTCTCCTTCTCCTCATTCTCAGTCTTGCGCTTGCGCCCACTGCGGCCTAGAGAAGTCACGTTAACCAAGACGTTGTTTACATCGCGAATACCCATGTCAATCCATGTTTGACTCATTGACATGAAACTAAATGTTGATATTGACGCTACACATTCGATTACAACAGACCGCAGAAACTAGCAACTTGTGGAGTTCTATATTTGAAGATACTAAATTCGCCCCACTCTGAACAATGTACTGGCGACGAAAATCAATAACGTAAAAGCGAATAACCTAAAATGTGAATCCAACACACGTAAACCAGAGTGGCATTTTGAACGCTAACACGTACACACGAGCATGACCAACCTGCTCCAGGCGCCATTGTTGTTATGAAACTTTCGCGGGTTAGTGGACAGTACTAACACGCCGTTGTTTGAAGGGAGTTTGGATTAAACCATTACTAAACATTTTGGGAATGGCCACGCTACCCTGGCTGTAAAAAGCACATATTAATTGAGCCCATACTTTATCGCCGGGGTTCTCAAAGTTTCTGGGTCCAGGGACCATTTACAGAAGAGAAAATTCGAGGAGAAATGCTTCTAAGGACCCCTAACAACCTACTACAGCTACTACCACAGCTACAAGTCGTCTGCACTCTATAGCAGCTGGTCTAATTGACGTGTCTACGTGGCGGCCATGTTGGCAGGGGCGATGTTCCCATCAAACACAATGCATGGATTTTGAAATTAAGTCGTAACTTCCTCAATTCTCAACCGATTGTCATGGTGTTTACTTTTTTATTTTGTCAAGTTCAAATCATCTGCTATTAGTACAGAACATTTTAAATATATATAGATATATTATTCACAGTTTCCTTTTTATGTTTGTACAGCATTGTTCGGACTGCGGCACAGTGGACCACTGGTTAGCACATCTCCCTCACAGTGAGGACCGTGGTTAAAATCCCGGCCTCGCCTGTGTCGAGTTTACATGTTCTCCCCGTGCCTGCGTGGGTTTTCTCCGGGTACTCCGGTTTCCTCCCACATCCCAAAAACAGGTTGATTGAAGACTCTAAATTGCCCGTAGGTATGATTGTGAGTGCGAATGGTTGTTTGTTTCTATGTGCCATGCGATTGGCTGGCGACCAGTTCAGGGTATACCGCACCTCTCCCCTGCAGACAGCTGGGATAGGCTCCAGCACGCCCGCGAACCTAGTGAGGATAAGAGGTACAGCAAATGGTTGGATGGATATACAACCCCAATTCCAATGAAGTTGGGACGTTGTGGCAGGTGGCAAAAAAGACTGAGAAAGTTGAGGAATGCTCATCAAACACCTGTTTGGAACATCCCACAGGTGAACAGGCTAATTGGGAACAGGTGGGTGCCATAATTGGGTATAAAAGAAGCTTCACTGAATTGCTCAGTCATTCACAAGCAAAGATGGGGCGAGGTTCACCTCTTTGTGAACAAGTTCGTGAGAAAATAGTCGAACAGTTTAAGGACAATGTTCCTCAATGTACAATTGCAATGAATTTAGGGATTTCATCATCTGTGGTCCATAATATCATCAAAAGGTTCAGAGAATCTGGAGAAATCACTGCATGAAAGCGGCAATGTCGAAAACCAACATTAAATGCACGTAACATTCGATCCCACAAGCAGCACTGTATCAAAAACCGACATCAATGTGTAAAGGATATCACCACAAGGGCTCAGGAACAATTCAGAAAACCAATGTCAAGAGATACAGTTCGGCGCTACATCCGTAAGTGCAACTTGAAACTCTGTTATGCAAAGCAAAAGCCATTTATCAACAACACCCAGAAACGCCACCGGCTTCTCTGGGCCCGAGCTCATCTAAGATGGACTGACGCAAAGTGGAAAAGTGTTCTGTGGTCCGACGAGTCCACATTTCAAATTGTTTTTGGAAATTGCGGACGTCGTGTCCTCCGGGCCAAAGAGGAAAAGAACCATCCGGACTGTTATGGACGCAACGTTCAAAAGCCAGCAACTGTGATTGTATTGGGCTGTGTTAGTGGCAATGGCATGGGTAACTTACACATCTGTGAAGGCACCATTAATACTGAAAGGTACATACAAGTTTTGGAGAAACATATGCTGATGTACAGGACGACACTGGACGCCCCTGGACGCCCCTGCTTATTTCAGCAAGACAATGCCAAACCACATTCTGCACGTGTTACAACAGCCTGGCTTCGTAGTAAAACAGTGCGGGTACTAGAATGGCCTGCCTGCAGTCCAGACATGTCTCCCATTGAAAATGTGGGGCGCATTATGAAGCGTAAAATACGACAATGGAGACCCCGGATGGTTGAACAGCTGAAGCTGTACATCAAGCAACAATGGGAAAGAATTCCACCTACAACGCTTCAACAATTAGTGTCCTCAGTTCCCAAACGTTTATTGAATGTTGTTAAAAGAAAAGGTGATGTAACACAGTGGTAAACATGACCCTGTGCCAGCTTTTTTGGAACGTGTTGCAGCCATAAATTTCCAAGTTCACGATTATTTGCTTAAAACAATACAGTTTATCAGTTAGAACATTAAATATCTTGTCATTGTAGTGTATTCCATTAAATATAGGTCGAACATGATTTGCAAATCATCGTATTCTGTTTTTATTTATGTTTAACACAACGTCCCAACTTCATTGGAATTGGGGTTGTATATATATATATATATATATATATATATATATATATACTATATATATATATATATATATATGCTTATACTGTTTACACATATATATATATATATATATATATATATATATATATATATATATATATATATATATATATATATATACTTATACTGTTCAGTATTTTCCATTCCTGAAAAAGATTGTTGTGGCCAACCAAAAAGGGCACATCACACACATATGGGCACTTAGGGTAAATGGGGAGGGGTTCCACCGCCTCTGAAAAGGAGCAAATTGGAAGGGAATGACAGTCACTCGCATTGAACATTGCCGAAGATATGGTGCCCATTTATTTAAAGCAGTGCTTTAGCCACGTTTGACATCTTTGACCCAAGTTATGTGCAGTGGTGACAAGTAACAAAGTACTTCGTCACTGTACTTCGGAAGGGCAGCGACAGGGAGGAACATGACCCAAGAAGCGTTGACGACAATGACACAACAGATTTGATGATGAAATATATTTCCCATTCATTGACGTATTTAAGAGAATTTTTTTCATTTTGTCGGCTACAATAATGATTTGTGCTGATTGCGTTGTCTTGTGCCAGCCTAAAAACCACCAGCTTCTGCCATTCAAAAATTCTCCATCTAGTCTGAAAAAAATAACACATACAGGAAAGGAGTATTTATTCAGTTGTTATCATTGGCTAATTTAATATTTTTAATGTTGTTTTGCTTGCTAATGCAGGGCCAGTTGACAGTTCACTCTTGTGGCAAAGCTGTGACCAGTGATTTTTCTCAGTACAAGCACTATCCATCCATTTTCTGAGGCGCTCATCCTTACTCGGGTCGCGGGCGTGCTGCAGCCTATCCCAGCTATCTTCGGGCAGGAGGCGGGGTACACTTTGAACTAGTTGCCAGCAAATCGCAGGCTACACATAAACAACCAACCATTCGCACTCACATTCACACCTACGGGCAATTTTAGAGTCTTCAATCAACCTACCATGCTTGTTTTTGGGATGTGGGAGGAAACCGGAGTGCCCGGAGAAAACCCACGCAGGCACGGGGAGAACATGCAAACTCCACACAGGTGGGGCCGGGGATTGAACCCTGGTCCTCAGAACTGTGAGGCAGACGCTCCAACCAGTCGTCCACTGTGCCGCAGTTCTGAACAATGCTGTACAATCACAACAAGGAAACTGTGAGGAAAATATATATATATATGTATTTTAAAAATGTTCTGTACTAATAGCACATGATTTGAACTTGACAAAAAAAAGTAAACACCATGACAATCGGTTAAGATTTGAGGAAGTTACGACTTACATTTCAAAATCAATGCATTTTTTTCCCCATTGTACAAAACCTGTTTTGCCAAGTTATCAAAACAGGTTTTGTACATAATTAACTGTAAAAATCAACATTTACTTTTGTACTTACTTTTCGTCCTTATATCTCAGAGTCTGTCTGTACTTTTTACTTTTACACAAGTAGTAAAGGAGTTAAATCAGTGCTTCTGGCACAGTCTTTTTTATTTTTACACAAGTATCTTTACTTCCACGCAAGTACATACAGAGTGTGAGTATGTTTGCCACCTGTGGGTGTGTGCTTCTAAGTTGGAAATATTTTGCAGAGGTCACCTTGCCTCACCTGTACAGCTCTACATGAGAAAAGAGTGGGAGAGATCTAGAAATGTTACATGCATGCGGAGAGCTTACATTTATGTGATACATCCCGATTATATCTGAGCTTTTAATTGGCCACAAAGCTAAGGTAGGGAGGAGTAAATGGTTTAGTGTGTTTGCTTTTGTCGCGGTTAACAACCAAACGGTATTGGACTGGACCCAAAAGCAGACGGAGACGGAGGAAGCGGTTGGTCTTGGTTTATTTAGAGGAGGAGAGCACAAGAGGATGTACAAGCACAAGTATGGACGCAGGTAACCGAGTAATCTTTTCCTTTATAAGCAAGAGTTGGAATACAAGAGTCGGCCTGTGGACCACGGAGGTGCGCGAATACTCTGGCGCTGGGACAGTGGATCTGGCAGGCTCAAGAGCAGGTTGTGATGAGTGCTGATTGGAATCAGCTGCGTGGGCGAGGAGGTGATTAGAGAGGGAAAAAAAGAGGCATAAAGCGCCAGCCATGCTCCGCAAGGGAACTGCAGGACACAGATCATGACAGCTTTATTGGTACGCCAGCCCCCATATGGAGGAAATTAGGAAATGACACGACATAACGAATACAGTACAGTACGGTACATGGTACATGGTTAGCAACGACTGGTTAGCACATCTGCCTCACAGTTCTGAGGTCCCGGGTTCAAATTTGGCCTTCCTGTGTGGAGTTTGTGGAGTTCTCCCCGTGCCTGCATGGGCTTTCCTCCGGTTTCCGCCCACATTCCAAGTGCGGTTTCCGTACTCCGGTTTCCGCCCACATTCCAAAAACATGCCTGGTAGGTTCACTGAACACTTTAAATTGTCCGTAGGTGCAAAAGTGAGTTCAAATCGTGGTTTGTATATATGTGCCCTGCGATTGGCTGACGACCAGGTTCAGGGTGTACCCCGTCTCTCGCCCTAAGTCAGCTGAGTTAGGTGCCAGAACACCTGCGACTTTAGTAAGGATAAGCGGTTCAGGAGATGGATGGATGGATTTCACAGAACTCCAAGCTTCAGCTTGTGGCCCCCCGGGTGTCCGGGGAACCCAATTTGAGAACCACTGCTCGTCTTTGTTATTAACAAATTCTATGTCTATGTCTCAGTAGTGTCATGTTTGAAAATTGGGGTTTTCTCCAACAACAAGGCACTTTGTCTAAATATTTGTACCAAACAAAAACTTAAATATTTGAAACAAAGTGCCACAAATGTATTAGATCATGGCCCAGTTGGACAATGGTACTGAACTATTGTTAGAATTATTCAAAAAATCTGTCTGTTCCAATGGATCATTTCATGTGATTATTATGGCTCTCATTTAAATACGATATCACGATAGCTCGGATTTATTTTGGTCTGTCCTGCAAAGTCACACTTCTGGTACTTGTAACTGAAAATCTGTGTAAATACGGTAGGAGCACAGATGATTACTTACTTTTAGTAATCCCGAAATGTCCACTTTTGTCAAACAGATGAAGTATGACATCCAAAACATGGAAGAATGCATGCGAAAATCTGCCAAGTACCAGATGGATGTGCTCAATTACTTCAAATCCAAAAGCAAATACCATATGGGGTTACCAAAATAAAAGCAAATGCGTGCTTCTTACCCAAGATGTGGGGTTGACATTTATAGAAACTGTGTAACTGTAAATGTTTGACGACATCAGAGGGTGTGACTGTGCCGACAGAGGCTGTCAAATCGCCCAGAGAGAGGCAGAATAGCATGTCTGATTCATCCGTGCCCATAATCTTCGTCCTTTTGTTTTTTCCAATCAACAACTCAACATCTCTTGTACACTTTTACTATTGTTTCAGCCACAAGCTGTTCTGCATTGTTGCTGTCGTGCACGTGATCTTAAATCATAGGGTTCACGTGCCCTCATCTCACCATATGCTCCTCTTTTGCCCAGTTCGTCGAGGCCTCGTGATGGTGCTGTGGTTGTCGCCTTGTAAGCTTTGACACCAATGCTGCAATCACACTCTCTATCTATCTATCTATCTATCTATCTATCTATCTATCTATCTATCTATCTATCTATCTATCTATCTATCTATCTATCTATCTATCTATCTATCTATCTATCTATTGTAGCTACATATGTTATTGGATTATGTGCTGTATACTATTTCAATTCGATTGTTTGCTGATCTAAAAATTTGTTATGATCGAATCTGTTGCTACACAGTAGCTCTTGTTTTGGAGGTCATTGGATGGCCTCAATATATCAGTCATCATCCTGTTGGTTGGTTCAGGCTCAGGTTTCCATGTGCAGGACAAAAGGAACTGGTCAATGCAGGCTGGAGATGAGCATTTATGCATGTTATACCTGTAGGTCCCTGGTTGCTCCATTCTATTCTATTCTATTCTATTCTATTTTATACTTCTTGGGCCTTGAGACATCAGTCTGCTGACGTGTCAGTTTGTCTTATCCAAATATGACATGTATAAGAGTGAACGTCATCAAAATACGTCAATGACACACCAACTCATAAGGGCGAGCACACGTTTGAAGCGTCTGCGTGAGTGAGAGATCCAAAGAGAATTGGTGTTCAGAAAAAGAGTGACAGCATAAAAAGCACACACAAAAGAGAGAAAGAAAGGCAAGGGGAAAATGGCACAGAGATTTTGAAAGACAGGGAGTGGGCACTATGTGTGTACGTCATTAGCGTTAGATGTCTTCCTCTTTGCTAATGGCCTTTACATACAAAGTTGTGTTGTCGAACCCCCCCCCCCCACCCCACCAAAAAAAAACCCACTATCTACTGTATGTGCCAAAATCATCACACATTCAAGCGTTTGAGGCTGATAGCAGATGTCCATGGTCATGCGCCATTGCATGTGTTCAATTTCATCATGCAACGATGGTTAGCGGTGTATTTGTCAAAGTATTTGTCCACTGATTCTGTGACACAGATAATGTCATCTTGTGACGTTTTATCCAGATTGCTGGAATTAAGTCTTCTCTAGAGTCTAACAAGAATAAATTGTTCACTACTCACAAAACGTTAGGGATATTGTACTAGAGCTTGTTGTACTAGAGCGGCTCCAACTACCGGAGACAAATTCCTTGTGTGTTTTGGACATACTTGGCAAATAAAGATGATTCTGATTCTGATTCTGATATTCGTCCTTTGGTTGAAATTTCAGGAAGAATTTAAAATGCACTATAACCTTTACTGGTGAACTTAATTTGACCTCTTAATTTTTGGATGCACATTTACAACTGTTCAATGTGTCAGTACATTTTGCACAAGTTGTTCTCCAATAAAGTGATGAAGGCAAAATTCACAAGATCCATGAATTGACCAGTACATGTCTGGTTCATGTCTGGTTCAATAGAAATTGGTATTTCAACAGTCCTCTTCATCATGCTGTTCACATTTTGACATCATTAGACCAGGATGACACCTAACAATTGATCAACAGTTTCTCACCATTAGGGTGCTTCCAACAGGATGTTCTCAGAGGCCACTAAGCTTAGAATGTCATCAACAGGTCGCAACAGACACACAGAGAGACTGGAAGAGTCACAGAAAGGCATAAAAGTGGACATCTGCTACTGTTCAGCGCCTTGTTAGAGAACTACAAGTTGTGCAAAAAGTACTGGAACATGAGCATTCAAAAAAAAAAATTGGACATGAGCATTCAAAAGTTTAGGGGTCAAATTAAGTTTACCTATCATGGTTATAGCACATTTTAGGTTCATCCTGAAATTTCATCCAAAAGCTGCATGCCCCTAACCTTTTGTGAGTAGTGCACAGCATATGAATACATAATTTAAATGTAATTGTTTTGTCCATCCATTGAGGACTTGCACGCTGCCAGAACTAAGACAAGGACGTGCAAAATCCTCTCGGACCGTCTGCACCCTGGTCACCGGCTCTTCCAGCTCCTTCCCTCAGGTAGGCGCTACCGATCAACGCAAACTAGAACTAGTAGACATTCCAATAGCTTCTTCCCTCTTGCGATCAACTTCTTAAACACCTAACCTATAATTCCATTACAACAAGCTGGCAATTTTTTGACTTGAGTTCGTTGTCACATTTCTGTGGGGCCAATTATTTAATACTTGTGCACTCACTGTAGTTGTCTCGCCATGCTGCACTATTTGCATATACTGGCCACTCATGCCAGAGTAGCATCTGCTCCATTTGCACACTGATTGAGGAGTATCTGTAACATTTGCACAACCGACATTGTCCCAGATGATCGCACTACTCGTCACTTTAAACCGCATACACTCCTTGAAGTCTCAGCGCCCTTTGCACAATGGTCATTGCACCGGACTATTGCAATATTAGTCGTTCGAACTGCTCTAAGTGCTAGAGGACTCTGCATCTTTTTGCACAATTGTTTTTTGTCAATGTCTTTATGTCCCCAAAGTGTTCTGTAAATTGACTGTTTGTTGTACTAGAGCGGCTCCAACTACCGGAGACAAATTCCTTGTGTGTTTTGGACATACTTGGCAAATAAAGATGATTCTGATTCTGATTCTGATTTAAGGTTCCATAACCATTATCCCTTTTTATTACTGTTACGGAAAAAATGCAGCCCTATGAGGGGAACAAGCCAGTGCAAACTGTAGGCTGGTCCCAAGCCCGGATAAATGCAGAGGGTTGCATCAGGAAGGGCATCCGGCTTAAAACTTTGCCATACAAATATGAGCGTTCATCGAAAGAATTCCATACCGGATCGGTCGTGGCCCGGGTTAACAACGTTCGCCCCCGGCACCGTTAACCTGCAGATTGCCGATGGAAATCCAGCTATTGTGGGTCGGAGATGAAGGAGATGTGGAAAGCGGGTTCTTAGGCAGAAAGAGAAAAGGAAAGTGCAGAGCCTAGAATTGAATGGTGGGACTTTGAATGTTGGGACTATGACAGGAAAATCGCGGGAATTGGTTGACATGATGATTAGGAGAAATGTTGATATATTGTGTGTCCAGGAGAGCAGCTGGAAAGGCAGTAATGCTAGAAGTTTAGGGGCAGGGTTTAAATTATTTTACCATGGTGTAGATGGGAAGAGAAATGGAGTAGGGGTTATTTTAAAGGAAGAGTTAGTTAAGAATGTCTTGGAGGTGAAAAGAGTATCAGATCGAGTGATGAGGCTGAAACTGGAAATTGAGGGTGTTCTGTATAATGTGATTCGTGGCTATGCCCCACAGGTAGGATGTGACCTAGAGGTGAAAGACCAATTCCAGAAGGAGCTAGACGAAGTAGATCTGAGCATCCCAGACAGAGAGAGAGTCGTGATTGGTGCAGATTGTAATGGACATGTTGGTGAAGGAAACAGGGGTGATGAAGAAGTGATGGCTAAGTACTGCATCCAGGAAAGGAACTCTGAGGGACAGATGGTGGTAGACTTTGCAAAAAGGATGGAAATGGCTGTAGTGAACACTTTTTTTTTTCAGAAGAGGCAGGAACATTGGGTGACCTATAAGAGCGGAGGTAGAAGATGGATTACATCTTGTGCAGACGATGTAATCTAGTGGTAGGGGAGAGTGTGGCTCGACAGCATAGGATGGTGGTGTGTAAGATGATTCTGGTGGTGGGGAGGAAGATTAGGAAGACAAGAGTCTTCTCATTCTTCTTAGGAAGACAAGAGTCTCCTCATTATTCTTGATGAATGAGGAAAATGAGAGAGAAGGGAGAGTAGAAGAGGCAAGTGTGGTGGACCAGGAAGTGGCAATGATTAGTAAGGGGGAAGTTGGAAAGGCATTAAAGAGGATGAAAAATGTAAAGGCAGTTGGTCCTGATGACATTCATGTGGAGGTATGGAAGCATCTAGGTGAAGTGGCTGTGGAGTTTTTGAACAGCTTGTTCAACAGAATCCTAGCGGGTGAGAAGATGCCTGAGGAATGGAGGAAAAGTGTGCTGGTGGCCATTTTTTAGAACAAGGGTGATGTGCAGAGCTGTGGGAACTGTAGAGGAATAAAGTTGATGAGTAGTGGAGGCAAGACTCAGGACAGAGGTGAGTATTTGCGAGCAACAGTTTCATGCCTAGAAAGAGTACCACAGATGCATTATTTGCCTTGAGGATGTTGATGGAAAAGTACAGAGAAGGTCAGACGGAGCTACATTTTGTCTTTATAGATCAAGAGAAAGCCTATGACAGAGTACCCAGAGAGGAACTGTGGTACTGCATGCGGAAGTCTGGATTGGCAGAGAAGTATGTTAGAATAATACAGGACATGTATGAGGCCAGCAGAACAGTGGTGAGGTGTGCTGTAGGTGTGACAGGGAAGTTTAAGGTGGAGGTCGGACTGGGATCAGCCCTGGGCCCTTTCCTGTTTGCAGTGGTGATGGCTAGGTTGACAGGTGAGGTTAGAATGGAATGTCCGTGGACCATGATGTTTGCAGAAGACATTGTAATCTGCAGTGAAAGCAGGGAGCAGGTGGAGGAACACTTAGAAAGATGGAGGCATGCACTGGAAAGCAGAGGAATGAAGATTAGCCGAAGTAAAACAGAATATATGTGCATGAATGAAAGGGGTGGAGGGGGAAGAGTGAGGCTACAGGCATAAGAGATAGCAAGGGTGGAGGACTTCAAATACTTGGGCTCAACAGTCCAGAGCAACGGTGAATGTGGTAAGGAAGTGAAGAAACGGGTCCAAGCAGGTTGGAACGGGTGGAGGAAGGTGTCAGGTGTGTTATTTCACAGAAGAGTCACTGCTAGGATGAAGGGCAAAGTTTATAAAACAGTGGTGAGGCCAGCCATGATGTACGGATTAGAGACAGTGGCACTGAAGGGACAACAGGAAGCCGAGCTGGAGGTGGTGGAAATGAAGATGTTGAGGTTCGCTCTCGGAGTGACCAGGTTGGATAATATTAGAAATGAGCTCATCAGAGGGGCGGCCAAGGTTTGATGCTTTGGAGACAAAGTTTGAGAGAGCAGACTTCGATGGTTTGGACACGTCCAGAGGAGAGAGACTGAGTATATTGGTAGAAGGATGATGAGGATGGACTTACCAGGCAAGAGAGCTAGAGGAAGACCAAAGAGAAGGTTGATAGATGTAGTGAGGGAAGACATGAAGAGAGTTGGCGTTAGAGAAGAGGATGCAGGAAATAGGTTTACATGGAAAATGATGACACGCTGTGGTGACCCCTCACGGGACAAGTCGAACGGAAAAGAAGAAGATTACTGGTACAGAAAACTCTTTCCACTAAGCTGAAGGCTCACAAAATTTGCTTTAAACTCCCATTTTTTGTTTAAATTATTCTTTGTCAGACATCTGTGGCGTTTGTGAGTTCGGAAGTTCCACTGTCCAACTTCATTACAGTGAGAGGGTGGTTGTTCATGTACAGTAGTGGTGATTTTTGTGTGTATCATGATCACATTTGAATCATCATTATCACAGTCAGGATTCTGTTGAGGGGGTGTGTGAACTCCAGGTTCAAATTATCGCCTCATCCTTACATCATGCACTCCATTTGGCCCAGTCCTTGAATCACATCTTAGCTCCGCCCACTTACCAACTGCCCCACTGCCCTTCCTATAACACACTTTTGGACAGCTCAAACACTCAATATAGCTCTCATCTGTGTGAAGAACGAATAGTATTGTAAATGGTGAACCTTACCAGATGCAAACACACTGTCACATGGATGGCTCACATTTCATGGACTCACGCATAACAAACACAATGAATGACGAACAGTGTCAAAACTAATCTCTCACAAGTTACATTAACAAGATTTATTCTCATATCCTATTTTTGTTAATGTTGATTTTATATCGTTTCTGTTTAATCAAACACTTTATTTAATCCTAATGTACGTGCCGGATGTTCTATTACAGCCATTTATTGACACACATGAGCCAGACTCAGACAGTTATGGCAGTGAAACAAAGAAACTCCCACTCACACATGTCTGATCATTTATTTATTATTTTTATTAACAAAGCAAAGCACTGTTTCGCTAGTTTTTCATTGAGAAACACATAATTCGATTATCAAGTCAAATTAATACAAAAACAGTTTGGTAAAATGTTGACAATACAGTACACACTTACAGCTTACAACAATGTATTTCACACAGTCCAAAAACATGTTGTCCAATTAAATGAAACTAACAGTTGTTCTGTCATATACATAAATAAATAATAACATTGAAAATGAGTAAATCATTTTACAAATTTTGGAAACCTTTAACACACAACATAAAAAATCTACTAACGCTCTTCATGATTGAAACCGTTGCTAGTAATCAAATTAAAAAACAAACAAAAAACAGAAACGATGATTTTATTTCTTTGACCTTACCACTCAATCTAATGTTTGTGTGCATTGCTAAAGGCTACTGAGTGAAAAGGGGAAAGTAAAACTAGCAACAGTACTACAGAAAAGTGCGTGATGTTTGACCTTTGTCGTGTGATGCGTGTTTCAAGTTGCTCGAGTTGTTTCAAGTCGCTTGTACACGTGTGGGCGGCTGTGCTGCTGGCATTTCTGGGATCACGCAAGTCTCAGAATCTGAGAGAAGAGAGTCATTCTTGGCTGCAAATCCTGCACTCAGCCCCTCATTTTCCTTGAGGGAGCTCGGCTTTTTTTTCTTCTTTTTTTAATATTTCGCCCTGAAATTCTTTGTCTCTATTTCTTTGCCTGTCATCTGCGCTAAACTACATTTCTGCGACTTGCCAGTAGGACCATATGAACATTGGTAAATTATTGGAATCATCGATGTCAGAATTATATTACTGTTATTACTCTTACTGTTATTTAGGATTAATGGCTTCTATAATTGTGACATGATTGTGGTGGTATTAAGAAGTGGATTAAATTGCTACATCCCTACTGAAAGCCCATCCCAAATGCACAGCCTACAATTGCGTATAAATGACTCGAATCACCACTTCTACTCATGAAAAGAAATACAGTATATCAACCAAACTATATGCACGTACCTCCTGATCACTTATTGCAAAAGCCTGGGCCATGTGCCCTAAATCTTTTGGTGTTCATTGGTGATATAAATAAGGTACAGACAATTTGTTCATGGAGAAAACAGCTAAAACAACAGAAGCTATGATGCCTGCATAGATTACTGCCACACAAACAAAACAAATGCATGCAGGGTTCCTACGCATTTCAGATTTCAAAATTATATACTTCTTCCAGACCCTTATTTCCAGACTTCTCAGTAAAAAAATTCTAATACTTTATGACATTTGAGGACAAAGATTTGCATCATTATGATTCTTTATATGCCATTATGTCGCCAAGTAGTCCATGAATCCCTGATAATTGTATACCTCAAAGGGCATTAATCCCCATATACCACGGTAAATAAATAATTTAAAAAAATCAAATAAAACCAGTTTTTATTATTACTTATGTATTCAGTATATTTATATGTGACGGTTGATGTAATCTCTTCTGTCTCTTCATTTTTTCCTCAATTCCTCAGCAGCATCCCGGTCACCAAAGGTCTTGTAACCAGCAAATAAAGTAAATGAGTAAATCACTCATTATTGTTTTAAATTCGCTAATTTTTGTTTACTTATCAGAAAATCTGACTGTGCCAGGTTGCTATGTTTGCTCGTATAATTTATCGGCGAAGGGAGCTACACATTAATTTGGAACAATGTACCTGTAATGATTTTTTGATAGAAACTACTTGAGACGTTCAATCAGAATCGAGTATTCAGCAAAACCATGGTATAATACTGTGTGCTCTCAAAGAAACATTGGAGCGGCACTTCCAAGCGCCTTAAAAAGACCACACAGATCAATCTATGCTTTTTTTAATATTCATAATGTTTTGTTTTAAACAATAGAGCTGTTATAACAGTCTTCGAAACATGAATATTTTTCCATGCAATAGTTTCCATTTTCCATTCTTTTCCAGACCTGGAAATTTATGAAATCATATTCCATACTTTTAGTCCTTGTGTAGTAACCCTGGGCATGCCACACCAACCTTACTTTGTGATGGTGTGTCTTTCGTTAACAGTTGCTGTTTGCCACTTATCATCGTCTCCATGATACGATCCCTGTTATTGTCAAGGCTGTACACGCTAGTAAGTAGCAGCCAAATCGACAGAAATGATTAATTTTATATCACCACTGATATCTGCTTTTAAAACAGATTTTGGCTACCTCGCCTGTTTCTTGTCACTGTGTACTGCCATATACTTGCAGCTTGAGGAGGTAAAAGGAATCAGGATTCCAGGTTTTTGTTTTGAGTTGAAAAGAGCAGGACTGAGAAATGAGAGAACAAAGAAGTTGAGGGAATGACGGATTCAGCCAAAAAGTAAATGGAGGGAGAAAGTGACGAGGCAGAAGGAGAGGGGGTGGAGGATGACCAGACTGGTGGCAAAGGACGAGAATGAGGATGCAAAAGATGGATTACCGTAGTTTGGGGAGCACTCGGGCTCAAAGCAGCGGATGCCAGCATCTTCGTTCCCATAGTCGGCCCAGTACTCTTCTGGGTTGAGCTTAGGGAGAGCCACTTCGTCATCTGATAGTTCATACTTGGGAGGAAACAAGTCAAAATTGGTTTTGGGGAAATACTTTGGCTTTCCTACAGGGAATGCCTTCACTGTCTCTGTTGTCTTCTGGTTCTTGACCTTGGAGGAAGATGCAGGCTTGTGCTTGGAGAACCACCAGCGGGTCTTGGTGCTAAAGGTGGTTGTGGTGGTTCCAGACAGCGAGCCGGGGTCAGGCATAGGGCAGAGGGTGAAGTCCAGCTCCCGGAGGAATCTTAGATCTTGCCCGCGATGCTGGGATGGCGATGAGCATATCAGCTCAGAGGAGGAAATGCGGACTTCGCGGAACCACTCCCACAAGGTACGGGCCTCACAACCGCAGGACCAAGGATTACCATTGAGACGGAGGAAGTTAATGCCCTTGGTGTCTTTCATAGCTTGGCCTGGGAGCTCAGCAAGGGAGTTGTTGAACAGGTAAAGAATGGAGAGGCGACCCAGGTCACGGAAAGCACGACGGTTGACCTGCCTGATTCGATTATCATGGAGAAGGAGGCGGTCCAGATTGACCAAGCCTCGGAACACATTTTCAGAGAGGACCCGGATGCGGTTGCCATGGAGGAATAGGTGGGTGAGATTGACCAGATCTGAGAACAGGCCATCCTGCAGAAAGTGGAGTTGATTTTCCTGGAACAATGTCAAAACATAGTGTGAGAAAAAGTAACTAAGATTGGTTTTATAGATTAGGCTAAAAATCCAATACGCCTCAGGTCAAGTAAACAAGAATGTATTGGGTTTGGATATGCTTAAACTACCGTTATAGAAACCATGAAAATAATTTGGTTGTTAGTTAGTTAACAGCATTATGTGAAAACAACAAGAAACCAAACCATCAATTTTGGTGAGTATTTAGATAAAGTTTAATAGGAATGAATTTTTGGCATTTGAGTCACAATGGTGCCAATGAAAGTTTACCCCATATTGATAGTGTGTTTTCATGCACCATGAACCACGAAGAACTCTTCTAACTCATGAGTTTGAGTCATTTGTTCACATAATTATTTTACTTTTATTAAAGGCTACATATTATGGAAGACTGACTTTTTAATTGCCTGTATATGTTTGCTTTCCAGAGTTCCTGCACATCCATCAAGTGTGAAACCATATTAGAGCTGCCAAATGTTATGGAACGTTAATGTTTTGTTTTCCTGCCCGATGATAGCTGGGATAGGCTCCAGCTCGCCCGCGACCCTAGTGAGGCTCAGAAGATGGATGGATGGATGGATGGGTGAAATGTGTACTCCTTGGGGAATTTTAACAATTGTTTTAGCTTGTGGAACAAAATAATCAAGACTTTTGGGGTCAGAGGCAACTGCCTTTGTTTGCCTAATGGTAAGTACGTCCTTGGATATAGGACAAGAATTGTTGTTTAACTTGAGGATACTAGTTTTCTATTCTGCTTTATGATTAAAGAAATTTAAATAAATAAATAAATAAATAAAATAAACAGTTTTAATGCTAAGGGAGCAGCATGGCTGCCTAGCAATTTTTCGCGGATTCAACTCCAGGTAACCTTTCGGAATGGTCTTTTTCAGTATTTACGAGAAAGCATCCTTGCTTTCCTTGAATTTCTCCACTGTGGGACAAATAGGAGAATCTCTTCCCACAGTGCAGCAGTTCAACTTTATATTTTCAACATGTGTTCACAATGTGTACAATGTGTATAGATGCATTCTTCACCTGCAAATAGAGAAACTGCAGGCTATACAACTTGTAGAAGAGATCGTGGGGTAACATGGCAAGCTTGCATCGGTGCATGTGCAGACTCTGCAGCTTCTCCAGCCCCCTGAAAGCTCCACCTTCTAAGCGCCTCAGTGTGGGGTTGTCACCCATGTCCAACTCCTCCAGCACCCTGAGGTTACTAAAGGCCCCGCCCTCAATCCATGTGATGTTATTGCCATAAAGCCAAAGCACCTGTATAGAATGAAGAGTGGAAGAATTGGAGTATATCTTTCAAACACTGAAATGAAACTATACATCGGTCACACTCTTACCTTACCTGTGTTTCAAAGCCAAAAGAATCTGCACGGAGCTCTGCGATGTGATTGTTTTGCAGGAACACACGTTGTGAGTCATAGGGCACGTCGGCCGGAACGATGGTGAGGTTCTGGGACTGGCAGCTGACCGTCATGGGCTTAGGGTAACACACACAAAGCCTGGGGCATGCAGCCACATTGCTGGGCTTCACCACCACCAGCCACAGGATCAGCCAGAGAGATAGTCCACCTGAGAAAGACCGAATTGGAAAACAAACAAAAAATGATTTAAAAAACAACAACAACAGAACTACAGTTTCAGGATAATTATTTGGAAAATGTCAGGATCAGAATCATAATCATCTTTATTTGCCAAGTATGTCCAAAAAACACACAAGGAATTTGTCTCCGGTAGTTGGAGCCGCTCTAGTACGACAACAGACAGTCAATTTACAGAACACTTTGGAGACAGAAAGACATTGACAAAAAAAAAAAAAACAGTCACTGAGCAGTAAAGGGTTGCTAGTTATCTGGTAATGCCGGTACATTTTTTTTTTTTTGACAATTGTGCAAAAAGATGCAGAGTCCTCTAGCACTTAGAGCAGTTCGAATGACTAATATTGCAATAGTCCGGTGCAATGACCATTGTGCAAAGGGCGCCGAGACTTCAAGGAGTGTATGCGGTTTAAAGTGACGAGTAGTGCGATCATCTGGGACAATGTTGGTTGTGCAAATGTTACAGATTCTCCTCAATCAGTGTGCAAATGGGGCAGATGCTACTCTGGCATGAGTGGCCAGTATATGCAAATAGTGCAGCATGGCGAGACAACTACAGTGAGTGCACGAGTAATAGATAATTGGACCTTAAATTAGGATATGTTTACAGAGGTGTTGATTTCAACTCTTGGCCTCATCCTTTTGTTTTCTGTGCAGCCTTTTACAGCCACTGATTCTTTTTTTCTTTGCGTTCTCATTTGTGACTTGTTCCCTGAGCCTTGTGAATAATTAAACAGGACAGAAATCATTCAACCATACCTATCTACCTGATCACTTTACATAGGGTGTCCTGGCTACAATGTCAGAGTTACATAACTCTAAAGTTGAGCTGTGCAGAATAAACAATAAAAAGCATTTATTTTTAAATGCATATATATGTAAATCTACAAAAAAAGATTTAGAAAATGTTAATGAATCCAGAGTTTTAAAATAGAGATGCCCTGGACAAAGAACCTTTCTATTGAGTTTGATAATAGAGGGAACACGCAAAAGTAGTAACTGGACCCAGATCAATTTCACCCCAGCTTCAAATACTCCCCAGTTTCTTGGCACAGCTCAGATGACGGCACACAAAAAGGACTACGGTGGAAAAAGTGGACTCATGAAATTAAGATGAGCTTCCCATTCATCTGTTGGACGAAAGGTTTTCCAGTGGCTCACCCTTGACCTCTTAACAATCTGAACAGTTATCTACAGTACTGCGGACTTTCAGAAAAACATGAGACAGGGATTTCAAGAGGAATAATACACCGATCCAGAATCTCGCATGGCAAATTAAATTCAGTATCATCCGTGCATAACTATCATCCAGTAGGTAAAGGATATATGGAGGAACTGGACAAATGCAATAATCACTGACGACAGTATCGGGTAAACCAGCACAATATAATGAGAGTAATTATAATGTAGTATTATGTATTACTTCACCAATATAAACTACTCTTCAAAAGTATCAGGTTAGTGAGAAACATCTTTATTCTTAAAAAAAACAGTAACATTGAAGTAACATCCAAACTTTTGAACAGTGATGTAGTTCAGTGTGTTTTCATGGAAAACATGAAGCTGTCCGGGTGACCCCAAACTTTGGTACGGTAGTTTATTTATTGTTTATTATTACATTTAAATAATGAAATCTTTCTGGTTGTTTTAGGCAGGATTATGCTCAAATGTGTTTCCCTGACGAGATTTAAATTCCCTATTAAATGTCAACCTAGAATTTAGTAAATTCCTGGGTTATTCGTGTTAATTCCCATGGAACGTTTCCAACTTCCAACCCTAGTAAATACAGTACACACACAAAATATTGCAAATCAAAGCACTTTTACAGTATATGTTGCATCTGAAATGTTCTTTTCTTAAAGGGTAAGCCAGTCAAACAATGGAAAAAGAACACAACACAAAAATGTTCAGTGCACGCCAACTCACTCTTGAAGTTGTGGGCTGTTCTGGAGCTCCTCACAGTCCTGCGTGTCTCCATGGCGATTAAAACCGAAAGCGAGTTAGCCTGCGCGCCAAGGTATTGCCTTTTTGCAGCTATCTCTGCTGAGGTTCAGCTCCGGGGACAGAGAGACGCTGTGCCTTCAGGGGGAGTGAAACTCCTGAGTCCCCGTGAGCTTGTATATACTTGGCGGGAGGCTCGTCGCCCACCAGGCAGCGCAGGCAGAGTGGAGGATGCTGTCATACGTCAGCCTCCTGGCTGGGAGGAGGGAGTCACCGCAGGAAGAGCCAAGATAGGAAGCAGACAAGGTTTGGCTTCTTCCCTCTTATATTACCCAACAATACAGCATCAAGTGATGGGAAGTAACGACATACTCCGTTGCTGCACTTAACAACTAATAACTTAACAATGTGAAGACCAACATAACATGTACAGTACACAAGAGGTATGCCGAAGTAAACACATTTAAAGGGTCATGAAATCCAATGGCGGGCGGTGAGTTTCAGACCTGGGCCTTCAGTGACCTAATCCACGTCACCATCACATCTGAAAATAATGTACAAAAACGCTATATAACTATACGTGGCACTAAATAAGCGGCAAGAGCATTTTGCATACTTGAGGATGAATCCCATTATTACTCAAGCAATAAACACAGTCTTCCAATGTATCACCTTCAAACTCCAAACCTTCATTTTTGACACTGATTGCTCAGCGACACAACAGGCAGTAACTTGGTGCCTTTCCCCAATGGTTTGGACGTAAAGTAGGCAACAGCTCGGCAGTATGTATTCATCACTAATGAGGAGACAAGTGAAGCATGTGTGGCAATGGTATATATTTTTTTAATAGGGATGTTAGATACTGCTCCACCCCCACCCCCCAGACCAATACCAGTACAATTATTCATTCATGAGTGGCCACTGATACCACTAATAATTTGATACGTAAAATTTCAATTATTACAATGACAGATAATTATGAACAAAGACCTTTCTTTCTTTCTGACGCACATTATCATTCATAGATGTACCAAACCGCCGCAGTGTAGTGCCAAATACGGGCAAGGAGGACTTACTCAATGTCAGATTCGGTGGAGCGGTGGCTGGGATCATCAGCCGTCATGAGTACCTGATACCTTGAAATAAGACCCGTATTGACCTCCTACAGGTACCTGATATTGGTACCTGCCCATCCCTAATTTTAAGTTCACATTTTTACTGCTAAAAATCCTAAAGTCGCACGTTTCTACTGCTTTCAACCAGCCCGGTATATTGAAAGTAGGACTGACCTAAAATTCATATCACAGTATGAATTGAATCCCTATAATTTTTTTCTGCTATTAAGTATATCACTGTATGTAGTGTAATATGTTTGGAAATTTGACCCACGTACTGCATCTTCCTTTACAGTCACCACAGGAGCACTATGGAACAAAGTGGTCTATGGAGCTATGGGCCTGTGTCATTTATTGTCTGAAAGAGCCCAACCTCACATTGAAGGAGTGGATAAAAACACATACTGCACAGTATTGTGAACCAATTTATACACAAATATCGTTTTCATGTTATTCATACAGTGAAAATCCAAACACTGTAAGGCTCTATTTGAAAACCGACGAAAATCTCTATGAAAACCTGCCTCAAATGTCACGCAGAGGTCAAAATGTCAACATATGTGACTTCACGTAAAACTTCAGCAAATATCGGGAGATTTCAGAGAAACTCATCACAGACCAGTTCAGCCTTCTCTGCTTTTGTTAAGGCATTTCTTTGGCTTTTTTTTTTAAGAGACATTTTAAGAGAAAGACCCCGCTCAACAAGCGGTTATAAGAGAAGAGCATGAGTAAAAGAAGAAGTTGAAATGAAGTAAGCAGATTCATATTAAAAACAGACCGACTCCAGCTTGTCCAAATGGAGTGTCCAGCCTTACTGAGTATTTCAAGAGTATTTCAGATGGAGATTAAGCAACTTTGAGATTGCAGTTGTCATCAGTAGTCACAGGGATAGGTGAGCAGAAAGAGCAGCGAGTGAAGATAAGTCCAGACAGAAAGGTTGACTGCTAACATTAGCTGCTAACTAGCTAGCTAGCTGCTGACTGGCTTGTTCTTGTTGTATCACTTGTTATAATTGCTAGTGTTTATGAAAAGAATCAAACAAATTGGAGATTGACTAACATCTTGCAGCGGACAGTGTTCGACCTTAAAAGTTCAATTAATATTTTGGGGGAAAAGATAGAAAAAAGTCTGTGACAGGACTCCGGGGTTACTCACGAATTGACCCTTCTTCCAAGGTGTGTACCACCATGATACATTCCATCTGCTCCCAAGCAAGCACACTCAACAGAAGCTCAAATTCCAAGTTGCAAGTTCCTAGAACTGGCTTGACATTTAGAAGTTTCTTGGCTTTGGTGATTAGAGGATACTGTAAATCTCACCATATAGGCTATGGCAAGTACAGTAGTCACCCTTGTGGTTGCGGAAGCGAGAATGTGGGATTTCTTTTGCAATGTTCTTAGTCCCACGGTAAACCGACCAGACTCCATGGAGGAGGAGGACGTGTGCGAGTTCACCGAATGTGCGTGTAATACATGATGCATGTTGCATGTATACACTCCACACCAGCAGGCCCATCTTCTCACTCGCCATCTTGTGTCAAAATGATTCACAGGCACACTGACATTTGAACTGCTGTAAACACAGCATGTTCAAAGGATCTGTCATGATACTATTAAAGTTACTCAGGCATGTGCACACAGAGACATTAAAGGGGTCTTGAGCCCAAGCCCCTTTTCCTCCTGAAGAAAAAGGGCCCTTTTTTCTGGGGTGTTTTTGTCTTTTCTTATCTTTTTTCAAGAAATGATTTTCTTTCGCTTAAAAATACAGTGGGTACGGAAAGTATTTAGACCCCCTTAAAATTTTCACTCTTTGTTAAATTGCAGCCATTTAACTTCATTTTTTTCCACATTAATGTACACACAGCACCCTATATTGACAGAAAAAAAGATTGAATTGTTGAAATTTTTGCAGATTTATTAAAAAAGAAAAACTGAAATATCACACAGCCATAAGTATTCAGACCCTTTCGTCAGTATTTAGTAGAAGCACCCTTTTGAGCTAATACAGCCATGAGTCTTTTTGGGAATGATGCAAGTTTTTCACATCTACATTTGGGGATCATCTGCCATTCCTCCTTGGAGATCCTCTCCAGTTCTGTCAGGTTGGATGGTGAAAGTTGGTGGGCAGCCATTTTCAGGTCTTTCCAGAGATGCTCAATTAGTTTTAAGTCATGCGGGCTTTCATGTGTCTTGCACGGAGGAGGAGAGGCTTCCGTCGGGCCACTCTGCCATAAAACCCTGACTGGTGGAGGGCTGCAGTGATGGTTGACTTTCTAGAACTTTCTCCCATCTCCCGACTGCATCTCTGGAGCTCAGCCACAGTGATCTTTGGGTTCTTCTTTACCTCTCTCACCATGGCTCTTCTCCCCAAATTGCTCAGCTTGGCCGGATGGCCAGCTCTAGGAAGGCTTCTGGTAATCCCAAACGTCTTCCATTTCAGGATTTGGAGGCCACTGTGCTCTTAGGAAACTTAAGTGCAGTAGACATTTTTTTGAAACCTTGGGCAGATCTGTGCCTTGCCACAATTCTGTCTCTGAGCTCTTCAGGCAGTTCCTTTGACCTCATGATTCTCATTTGCTCTGACATGCATTGTGAGTAAGGTCTTATATAGACAGGTGTGTGGCTTTCCTAATTAAGTCCAATCAGTATAATAAACACAGCTGGACTCCAATGAAGGTGTAGAACCATCTCAAGGATGATCAGAAGAAATGGACAGCACCCGAGTTAAATATATGAGTGTCACAGCAAAGGGTCTGAATATTTATGGCTGTGTGATATTTAAATTTTTCTTTTTTTAATAAATCAGGAAAGATTTCAACAATAAAAATTTGTTTCCTGTCAATATGGGGTGCTGCATATACATTAATGAGGAAAAAAAATAACTTAAATGATTTTAACAAGCTTTCTGTCTGGACGACTGGTTCGAGCGTCTGCCTCACAGTTCTGAGGACCGGGGTTCAATCCCCGGCCCCACCTGTGTGGAGTTTTCATGTTCTCCCCGTGCCTGCGTGGGTTCTCTCCGGGCACTCCGGTTTCCTCCCACATCCCAAAAACATGCATGGTAGGTTAATTGAAGACTCGAAATTGCCCGTAGGTGTGAATGTGAGTGCGAATGGTTGTTTGTTTAAATGTGCCCTGGCGACCAGTTCAGGGTGTACCCCGCCTCCTGCCCGAAGATAGCTGGGATAGGCTCCGGCACTCCCGCCACCCTTGTGAGGAGATGCGGCTTAGAAAATGGATGGATGGATGGATGATTTTAACAAATGGCTGCAATATAACAAAGAGTGAAAAATTTAAGGGGGTCTGAAAACTTTCTGTACCCAC
Organism: Phycodurus eques; assembly: GCF_024500275.1. Lineage (NCBI taxonomy): Eukaryota > Metazoa > Chordata > Actinopteri > Syngnathiformes > Syngnathidae > Phycodurus > Phycodurus eques. The sequence continues at coordinate 5,912,714 of NC_084533.1, read as the reverse complement.
TGTAAATTCATGCTTTGACACAACTTCCCTGTCAAAAAAAAAAAAAAAGGTTAAAAAAGAAAACTTCAAATAGGTCGGGAGATGGCCCTCTGATGTGCTCTGTAAGCTATGCTCTGTAAGACCTGGTACACGAGGACTTTTTTTTTTTTTTTTTACCAGGACCAGGAAGTCCTGCCAGCCCAGCACATGATTTTTTTCCTGGTAGCAAAAGGTTCCTGTAAAAAAAGGTAAAAGGTAACCCTTCTCCATCGCATTTATTAGTTCAGGGTAGCCTAAGCAAATGAGGTTGATGTTGCTCAATACTGACACCTACTGGATCTAAAAAATGCTGGTATTTCAACCTTTCAAGTTAATGTATTATTTTATATCTTCATCTAAAGTGCAAATATTTTTCATACCTTTAAAACATAACCCTTTATCCATGAGGGAATTGAAAACTGATTCACATTTGAAATGCCAACCTGGCTGCAAACAGTCTTTGAGGGTGTTTTATTATATAACAGGAACATTAAAATAATTTAGAATATATTTATTTCATTTTATTGAGATGACACACCTAAATAGATTGTGCAACAGAAGATGCAGATGACTATAGATGTGATTTATCAGCTGGAAAATGAAACGGGGACATGAGCCTGAAGCCTTATACAGGTCCTCTACAAATTTGATAACAATAAATCACATCTATAGTCATCTGCAAGCTTCTACATTTATCTGTTAAAAATTTTCTAATATCTTGGTATTCACGCAATTAAGTTTTTCTTCATGCAAGGTCTCCAGCTTAAAAGCATATCCGCTCACATGCCTTTTATGGACCTTTTATTCACCATGTGCTATGATGTAATATTTAACTTGTTATTATATAACATTGTACAGGTTGTACAGTATATGTATTTGCTTCTATTCTGCTTTGTTTTACAAGGTTGACATAGCAAATACGTTACGTTACGATGAGGTTCAATAAAAAAATAAAAAAATGCATGACTTCATGGACAGCTCTTAGTTATTAAATACAGTATTAAATTATTATATGTATTAAATACAGATATTTGGTATCTGTAAATGTATTTTCATGAAAAGAAAAAAAAACATTTACATTGCAAATATTTCTTTCTTATTTCTGAAGGTTTTTTATTCCCCCCCTCTCCCGCAACTGACTGGATTGGACCATCAGAGCGCCGCTTCTCCTCACTAGTGTCACGGGCGTGCTGGAGCCTATCCCAGCTATCATCAGGCAGGAGAGGATGTTTTTGGGATGTGGGATGAAACCAGAGTGCCCGGCGAAAACCCATGCAGGCACGGGGAGAACATGCAAACGCCACACAGGCTGGGCCGGGGATTGAACCCCGGTCCTCAAAACTGTGAGGCAGACGCTCTAACCAGTCACCCACCGTGCCGGATTTGGCTTTGGTTTTAGAAAATACTTCTTTCATGTCATGGTAAGAGGTGGGTGCTTGAGACAAGTGAGGATCCCCAGATGGGGTCTGCGGAATTTCATTGAAGCATATCCCTTAACAGCATATGGAGGCTTGAAACAGTTCTGGACGCAATTGCTGCACCATGACATTACATGCCCAGAGGACCAGTCAATGTGGGGGTTATGTAATTTCAACCAAGGGTTCCCTAAAATAATGTCATAATTCATAGCGCCAATAACTAATGTCAATGTGAGAGTTTGGGTGCGGTGAGTGATCTTCCTCATAAAACTGCCATCTGCAGCAAGCGTTGCGGTGGCGTTTTACTTGAAAGGTTTTAATGTCCATTCGCCTAACGAGGAGAGAGTTGAGTAAATTTGGGTCAGAACCAGAATCAATAAATACAGACATATGAATCACTTGACCTGGAGAGCATAGTGCTACTTTAGGAAGAACATGGGTAGGGTCTTCCTTAATGAGATTTAGACTCACCGCTCCCATGCCTTTTTACCGGCACCGGCAAATTTGACGTGACAGTTGCTCATGGAATCACCCAACTGCCCGCAATAGAAGCACCACCCTTCCCTCAGCCGGCGTTGACATTCCTCAGGGGAGAGACGGAACCTGCCCAATTGCATGGGTTCATCCGTGGTAGCGCTAGCCAATGGATTGAGACTGGCAACAGGGGATTTGCCTTGGTTTGGCTGGTCACCGAGGCTCATCCTCCAAGCACGCGGAGATGCAACCTTCTGACGATCTCCGTCCAGCTCGCGATCCAAAAGCCTTTTATCGATCTTTATGGCGAGAGTGATGAGAGTGCCCAAGCCAGTCGGCAGGTCTAGTGGGAGCAAATGATCCTTGATGGCGGGGGATAGTCCTTAAAAGAATGCGTCGAGTAGTGCCCTGTTATTCCACTGACTCTCAGCTGCGAGAATGCGAAACTCAATCGCGTAATCTGACACCCTGCGCTTGCCTTGTTGTAGGGTGACAAGAGTGCGAGCTGCCTCACAGGTGTGGAATACTGAAAAACTTGCTCCATAGTCTTTACAAAAGATGCCCAGGAATGACACGCGGCCGAATTGCGGCTCCATTCAGCAGTAGCCCACGCCTCCGCACAACCAGTCAGGTGGGAAATGATAAAAGCAATCTTTGCCCGGGTGGCATGGTGACCCACTGTTTAGCACATCTGCCTCACAGTTCTAAGGACTGGGGTTCAAATCCCGGCCCCGCCTGTGTGGAGTTTGCATGTTCTCCCCGTCCCTGGGTGGGTTTTCTCCAGGCACTCCGGTTGTTACTATGACTGCCAGGTTCCCGACTGGCAGTCATTGGCCCTAACCCGTGTATCAGTGACCACCCCCCCGCCCCCCCCCGCTCCCCCAGAGTGGTGTGGTGCATTAAAATCTAGAGAGGCCAGTGAGCCGGAGGGCGGCAGGGCTGCCAGGCACTGCTGCCTAACAGCCAAACCCCCCCCCCCCCCCACCCAAGACCCACTGTCCCCCAGAGATGGGTGTATGTGGTGCATTCAAACATGGGGATGAGTGTGTGTGATGCATTTAAAATCCATTGGGGCAAGCAGGGCGGAGGGGCAGGGCGCACGGACTGGGAAACAGCACTGACTTGCTGAAACTAGGTCCGACACCCACATCTTCCCAACCCCATACCAGTCCCCCAGGAACCCTTGCATACTTGTATGTCCCCAGATGTGACTAGTGAGAAAAATAATATACAGTGAGTGGCGTTTGTGTGTGCTAAGTGAGTGATTAAGAGGAATGGCTCCTGCAGGTCGGGCCCATCAGGCTGGACAACCGCCGATGAAGAGGGCTGCACCCCCCACACACTGCTGTCAGCACCCACTACCCGCCCCTCCAAACCAGGCAGGGACAAAAAACCCACAGCAGGCCCCACAGCCCGCAGGGGACCACCCGGCCCATGGGAAGAGGAAGAGGCAACCGCAGCGAGACGCAAGGAACGGAGAGAAGAGGCCCCACCGTCCCCACCAGCAGCCAGAACGGGGGACCCAGGCGGGCGCCAGCTGGCAACCACGGAACATGGGCGAGTCACCATCACACCACCAATGCTCCCCGGGAGGTCACACGGCTTCACAAAGTTTCACATTACAAAGAGGAACCAGACAAGGATGTCCACTCTCACCAATGCAATTTGTAATATTCATCGAACCTCTTGCTGCCGCTATACGTCAAAATGCTAATATTAAAGGTATCTGCTCACCAGTGACAGAACACAAAATTTAATTCAATTAAACTGGAAAAACAAACAAGCTATTAACATCAATCAGTGGCTAAATTTCATCATAGAATACATTGCGCTAGAAAAAATATCAGCAGAACGAAAAACTCAAAATACATATATACGCAGATAGCTAGTCACCTTTCCTAAACATGCAAATCTAGACTCATGATTCCTTTGCCTGGGTAGTGTGTCATCTGACAATAACAAGACTATTTTTGTACGTGTGAAAGTAAACTTTTGACTTCTGTATTCTTTGTTGTCGAGGTTGTTGTTGTTTTATTATTATATTATTTATTCCCCCCCCCCCTTTCTCACATTTTAGATCGGTTTGCATGGTGAAAGGACAAATGCATAGAGTGGTGAGAGGACACATGCATGGAGTGGGGATCTTCTCCTCTTGTCCCTGTGTTTGCGATTCCGGCGTCTGTGGGGGCGGGACTTTCTTCACTCCTTCCAGATCTCGTGGGTAGGGGGCAACTGACAGATAACTAATTGCCTTTGTTTCATCACCAAAATCACCCCCCACACACCTCCCTCATGTCTTGGTGTGACGTCAGTGGCAGAAGTGGAAACCAAATTCACTGCATAGCAGGTGTGGACAAAGGTATGTACTATACGATAGTGATGTTACGAGATGTGCTGTGTCCTCGAAGCGCGTGTCAGGTAACGGAAGTGGCGTTTCCGCAAAGCGCGTATCGAGGCTTGCTTCATTTACGGGAGGAGCTGGAAGTGAAAATGTCCAAAGCCTCATTGCCCGGCTGCCCCGCATGACCGATTCGGGAAGCGCTTCAGAGTTTGACCCAAGATTTGACAGCAATATACATTTCTCATGCAGGCTCCATCCAAAATGTATGTGCGTGTTTCTTTTTTTTATAGCGTCGCGGTCAGCTCAGAGTTTGGCTAAAGATTATGTAGTTCGTATGGGCTACTAGAATTTGGAGAGGGTTTACAGCATAGTTTCGACATAGCTTGGACAGTAGAGACAGCGAGCAGCTTCCGTCACTCGGAATCTTTGGAAACAGGCTCCTGGCCGCTAACCCAGCACCCTGGTCTAATAGCCCAGCGGTTGGTGCACTCGACTCTCAACCTGGGGTATGGTGGTCATGTGAGTTTGAACCACAAGCAAGACCGTGTCGAATAAATAACTTTCATTGAGGCTTATCAATTATATTAGTTTATCAAAAACTGCATTTTCCACCGTTTCTTTTTGTATTCAAAGGGAAGGGATTGTGTTCCAAGAAAGTACACAATAAAACTGCTGGGTCAAACTTGTAGCTCAAGTGTTGGTTTGGCATAGTTGGGTCAGAGGTTTGGTCAATTTGAACCAAAGTTGGATCAAAACTAGAGCAAATTATTAACCCATCTGTTTGGTAAACAATCCCCTGCCCACAACATAAAACAAAATGCATTGATTTCACAACCCGCCTATTGGTATAAGCTGATGTTTCTGTGATTGATCAACTACATTGGGTTACAGGTACACCACCACTGGTTTGCGAAAACCCTCCTTCTTGAAGTTGCCATTTGTTTGATTGCACTTACTTCATTAAGCTGGGACTTGGAGCCACCTGCTGACTGCTTCCTATATGGTGAAGTGGAACAGTCAGTACAAGAGTCAGTTTGGGCTGGTTATGTATGATAGAGCAAGATCAAAGTGGGACCAAAAACAGTGGAATGAATCATTTATTTGTCATTATTATGTGTTAGACCATTTTTTGTTTTACATTCGACCAATCCGGCGGCATGGTGAATTACTGGTTAGAGCGTCTGCCTCACAGTTCTGAGGACCGGGGTTCAATCCCCGGCCCCGCCTGTGTGGAGTTTGCATGTTCTCCCCGTGCCTGCGTGGGTTTTCTCCGGGCACTCCGCTTTCCTCCCACATCCCAAAAACATGCATGGTAGGTTAATTGAAATCTCTAAATTTCCCTTATGTGAATGTGAGTGCGAATGGTTGGTTGTTTGTTTATATGTGCCCTGTGATTGGCTGGCAACCAGTTCAGGGTGTACCCCGCCTCCTGCCCGATGATAGCTGGGATAGGCTCCAGCACTCCTGTGACCCTTGTCAGGATAAGCGGCTCAGAAAATTGATGGATGGATGTTAATTCTAAATAAGCACATTCAAAGTCTTCTGCCTGCTTCAGGCCATGCCATTTTCTGAAAGTGGCAAAAAAAAAGAAAACATATCCAACCTGCCATACCAGTGTTGATGATTTTTTTACGCACACAGAGTACGTTAAAAAATAATATATTTTACACTTTATGTCGGGAAATGACTTGATCAAACATTGTTTTTTAATACATCGCCATTCACAAGAGGCAAAAAGATGCAAAAATGCATCGCATCACGTGTTTAAGATACACCTGACAAAACGTCTTGTAGTGTGACATTATCCATGACCAACGACTCTGGCCCTACGATAGCCATATGATGCCAAAATGAAGTCGAGCATGTTTGATTTTTTTGGGATATCTTCTGTGTAGTGTGACATATCAACAACTCTCTGACAGCGCACCTTGATGTCGACCAATAGGATTGCGTATCGTGACCAGCTGCATTGTCTCCCGTGCTCGCCGTTGTCAACATTCTTGGTCGTCATTGTCAACATTTATTCATGCTCATAAACCAATGTTTACTGAAGCTTTAGAGCATGATTTGACAGAACGCCGGCATTTTTACATGCAAATGTTAGTGCTAGTACTAGCTTTCTAAGCAACATAATGTTTTGTTGCCTGCTTGCGAGCCGTATCACAATAAAAGTACGGGAACATATCTCTCGCTCTTCTTGAATGGATAGCCCAAAACATCATCTCCTGAGCACCCAGTGACATCGCACCTTTTTTATTTTTGTTCTTTTTTCCCCAACATGGTCCGTTGTCTGACAACAACTTGTCGTAGCCATAGTAACGGTTATATCCAGTTGTCCATATGTCAAGTTGACACGTGAGGATGTCAAAGACAAAAAGTTGCCTTTAATGGACTGTGAGGTCCACATTGGAGACGACAGGGGCCTCAATGTTGGGGTTTGCAGAAAACCCGGAGACACTGACCAACACTTGTTTTTTTATTTACACCACCCTCAGGATCACAAACTTGGCATTATCACAGACAAAGCACCCACAGCACTGATAACGATAGGCCAAGGAGAAAGAGCATAGACACGTGAGGGAGGCCCTCAAAACCTGTGGTTAGCCCAGGTGGTCAGTTGTGAAAAGTGCATCTAATTTCATAAGGGACAAAAGCAAGGTGGATGAGAAAGAGAAGAGTGACAGACACAACAATATTATCATTCCCCATGTATCTGGTCTATCTGAGACTCTCAGAAGGATTTTCAAACAGCACAACATTCCTGTACACTTCAAACCAGGTAACACCCCAAAGACCGGACACCACACACGCAGAAAAGCAATCTGGTGTATCCGGTCAAGTGCAGTGAGGAATGCATAGATATGTATATTGGGGAAACCAAGCAACCACTGAGCAGACGCATGGCAACACAGACAGCCAAACTCCTCAGGTCAAGACTCAGCTGTCTACCTGTACCTCCAAGAAAGACAGCACTCTTTTGAGGACTAAAATGTGTATATTCTGGAGGGGGAAGACAGAGAGGAGTGAGAGAGGCCATTCTTGAATCTTCTGTTTGATAATCTGCTGAAGCCCACGGTCATCTCTTTTGCTGGAGCACCCACAGTTTGTCCTTCCACTAGACTTTCCATTGATATGCTTGGACACAGCACTCTGTGAACAGCCAGCCTCCTTAGCTATGAACATTTGTGGCTTACCCATCCTATGGAGGGTATCTGACACGAAGAGAGAGTGCCGCACGGACGTCATTCCATACAGCCTGGATCCGCTGGAGATGATCCTTGACTGCGGGGACTGCCACTGCCCGCTCCTGCTCCTTGAACAATGGCGGTTGGTAACCATAGCAAGCCATGAATGGGGACATACTGGTAGCGGAACTGGTGAGGGAGTTGTGGGCATACTCAATCCACAGGAAGAATGAGCTCCAGGAGGAGGGGTTGCAGTGTGGCAACACAACGGAGAGTTGATTCCAGGGATTGGTTTGCCCGCTCCGTCTGGCCGTTGGTCTGCGGATGATAGCCCGATGAAAAGCTGGCCGCTCCGCCCACCGCTTTACAGAATTCCTTCCACACCAGGGATGAGAACTGAGGACCTCTGTCAGAGACAATATCGATGGGAATACCGTGGAGTCTAAAGACATGCTGGACAAGGAGGTCAGTAGTTTCGAAGGCAGATGGTAGCTTGGTGAGAGTTATTTAATGGAGAGATTTGGAAAAATGAACAACAAAGGTGAGAATGACAGAGTTACCTTCAGAAGGAGGTAGACCGGTAACAAAGTCCAGAGCAATATGGGACCAAGGGCGGCTATGGATAGGCAATGGACGCAGCAGCCCAGCTGGGGCCAGGTGTGAAGACATCCCTTGGGCACAGACGGAGCAGGCTTGGACGAACTCCCGGGTGTCTTGAACAAGGCTGGGCCACCAGAAATGCTGCCGGATGAACTGAATGGTGCGGGTGATGCCAGGATGACAGGTGAGTTTGGAGGTATGAGCAGTCGGAGGCAGATGTGAAAGGATGAATAGTTTATTGATGAAAGGTAATGACGTGGTCCTAGGTGGGGTGGCAGGCGGCGGTGTGGACAGGTGGAAGACAGTGGTAAGGACAGGCGGATGGCTTGGCAGCAGGAATTACGTGGATCAGGAACACGGGGGGAAAACACACCGGAACAAGGCGACACGAGTCAAAAAGGGAACGAGGAATAGGGTGACTTACGGGTGGTAAATGGGCTGTGGTACCACTGAAACTAACTGCAATACTTCGGTGAGGTTTTCATGGAACAGGCAGGTTTATATACCGGTGGTAATAAGGCTGATTGGAGACAGGTGCTGAAAACAGAGAAGTGAGGGGAGAGAGAGAGAGAGCGCAAAGCGGCCTCCCGGCTACAATAATGGAACTGCAGGCAGTATATGACAGTATCAATGATGGTCTTCTGCCCAGTTGTCTGCAGTCTTCCACAAAGAAATGCTTAAAATTGTTTAAATTGTGGGCCCTGAATCTATAATCTATGAAAGTTTAACTTTTTGAATGGAATTATGGAAATCAAGAAACTTTTCCATGATATAATTTTTTTTGGGAAAGGGTCTATGTATATATATATATACATTTTCTGAGCCGCTTCTCCTCACTAGGGTCGCGGGCCTGCTGGAGCCTATCCCAGCTGTCATCGGGTAGGAGGCGGGGTACACCCTGAACTGGTTGCCAGCCAATCGCAGGGCACATATAAACAAACAGCCATTCGCACTCACAGTCACACCTACGGGAAATTTAGAGTCTTCAATTAATGCATGTTTTTGGGATGTGGGAGGAAACCGGAGTGCCCGGAGAAAACCCACGCAGGCACGGGGAGAACATGCAAACTCCACACAGGCTGACGCTCTAACCAGTCGGCCACTGTGCCGCCTATATATATATATATATATATATATATATATATATATATATATATATATATATATATATATATATATATATATATATATATATATATATATATATATATATTCAGTGGGTAAGGAAAGTATTCAGGTACATTTGGTAAAATAATTTAAGTTCATTTTTTCCACATTAATGTACACACAGCACTCCATATTGACAGAAAAAAAAATGGAATTGTTGAAATTTTTGCAGATTTATTACAAAAGAAAAACTGAAATATCACACAGTCAGAAGTATTCAGACCCTTTGCTCAGTATTTACTAGAAACACACTTTTCAGCTAATGCAGCCATGAGTATTTTTGGGAATGTTTTCACACCTAGATTTGGGGATCATCTGCCATTCCTTCTTGGAGATCCTCTCCAATTCTGTCAGGTTGGATGGTGAACAGTTGGTGGACAGCCATTTTCAGGTCTCTCCAGAGATCCTCAATTGGGTTTAAGTCAGGGCTCTGGCTGGGCCATTCAAGAACAGTCACAAGAGTTTTTCTGAAGCCGCTCCTTCGTTATTTCAGCTGTGTGCTTTGGGTCATTGTCTTGTTGGAAGGTGAACATTCGGCCCTGAGGTCCTGAGCACTCTGGAGAAGGTTTTTGTCCAGGATATCCCTGTACTTGGCCAGATTCATCTTTCCTTCAATTGCAACCAGTCGTCCTGTCCCTGCAGCTGGAAAACACCCGCACAGCATGATGCTGTCACCACCATACTTCACTTAAGGGACTGTATCAACAACTGACCATCTACAAAAAAAGTACAGTTCCACAAGTTTAAAAATATCAAGGAGTCACTTCTTCTAATTTCTTTGGAAGAAAACAACCAAGCTTATCAGCAAGAAAAATGTAAACAGGGGTAAAGCAAGCAGAGCGAGCAGAAAAGTGTCTGCGTAAGTGTAAGGAAGACAGACTGTGACTTATGGGAGCCAGGGCCAACAACCACAGAAAAAGATCTTCAGTCAGGTCAGAATGTCCCTAGCTATCTGTTGTGGCCATTGGTGGGTTCAGAAGCACACACAGACACAAAATACAGGTAGAATTTCTCCGGCAAATACAAACTCTAGATTGAAGCTGTGTAAAGAGGTTAAAAGAAACCTGTAAAATCAAATCAGTGTAGTCCAGTAACTTCTTTAGGTCTACAATAACTTGTTATATATCACAAAAATCTTATTATACTGTGAGAGGTATAAAGCTGCCAAAACATACTGACCATTTTATTCATTTATGTTCAGATTGTTTTATCCACAAGAAACCCTCCAAACAGATGGAGACCAACACTGACGTGGTGGTGTTAGATTGTCATTTCTATTCTGAGTTCTTTGCACTTTTGTTCCTATTTCTGTCATTTGTATTGTTCAAGTCTCTATCTGCATTTGGCATGGATGGTAGACATACGTACACACACACTTGAAGTGACAGAATTGACAGGCTTGCATTGAGCTACCGTGTTGTTGCACAGCAGGGGCTTGCTTCAAGCCAGCCCTTGGCTCATTCAGAAACTCCAAACTTGCACTGCTAAATAGACAATATGTCACAATAACTTTGTTTTCTGGCATTTCAAAAATGTTTACACGACCAGAAAAATCTCCCAGCCGCCTCTCATTTTGTCTGCACTACGCTAGCACCATTGTGCGTGTCGGTTTACGCCTGGACTTCAGAAGTAATATTTAAAGATACAAAATCAGCTACCACAATTTGTCTCAGGTTTAGAATTCACACATTACATATGCTAAATTAATCTATTTGCATATACTCCTACCAGAACGCTCAAAATGAAACGTGTTGCACACTTATACATATTATTTTGTATCAGCCTTTAAAAATTTTAGTTGATTCAATTTGTGTTTTTTTTTGTGTGTTTGCCATTATGTGTATCATGTTGTGTATGTCAGGCATGCTGTAGGTCGAGGAGGGCAAGACCAACGATTTTTGTTCTTTTTTATATTTGTAATGTAATAGCGTTGCAACAATAAAACAATCAATTTGAATCTGCAATATGGTCAATTTGGTAGACGCCATACTGGGTGTGCCCGGTTAGTTGATCAGCGTCCACATAAGAATTGGACTAGCAATCAAGTTTGAACCCGTTCTTTTGCATGCACATACCTTTAGTTAATCAGGCCTTGTCTATTCTTGAGTTTAGCTTTCAACAGTTACTAAACTGTATGGCAGTTGTTGTCAACATTTTCTATGACCTGCGCCCTGAAAACTTAAAAGGCCTATCTTCTTCTTTCTTGGCTATATTTTATAGCGGTGTCATCCCAATGACTTGCTCAGAGGACGGTCTCATTCTTTTAACCTTTCAACCCATATTTTCGAGGTAGGCACAACTGGAAAATTCCACACAATGTCTTGCTCTTCCAATTGGCTTTTTAATGTCGAGTACGACCAATTTAACATTGACATTTGTCTGTGATGTTGATAGCTTCATTGGTGTGATAGTGTTTGGATATTCACTACTCAAACACAAATGTCATGAGAAGAAATCATTTGAAATTCTGGCAGTCGTAAAGTTCAGTTGTGGTCACAGCACATGAATCAACCAAGACACGTTGTAGGTAAGATATTTCCCTTTATATTCTTTTGAATGCCATCACAATTAATGTAAGATAAATGTCAATGGGCACCTGAGGTTTTTCTGTTTGTTTGTTGACCTGCTCTTTGTGTCTGCAACTGGCATGTTGATGCAATCAATTAATTCATACTTCATACTGTAGACATCTTTGTTCATCAGATTTTTGTTCAGATGGTATCACCTCACCGAAGTGCTTCTGTTTAAAACAGAAGCCTGAGTTACATTTTCTGGCAACTAAATTTCCATAATATTGTCAAATATGTCAAGAATTCAGTCACCATACCTTACTACATTTCTTCCAGTTAAAAACAATGTACAGACAAAGTTAACATAAGGAGGCCAACACCTGTGATACATGATAAATGTATTCATAAAACAAAAATGTTAGTATACACAGCAGCTATGGTGTTCATGACAGCACACACAAAAACATAGCAAAGATTATAACAATTTTGATTCATTTAAAAAATAAACAAGCACCAACAGCATTGATGTTACTGTCATTGTGTCAATGTCATTACTAATGTTGAGCAAATCTTCAGCGTCTCTGTTTACCGCTATTAAAGGTGGCTCTTTTCACGCTGTGATGCAAGACTTCGACAATGCAAAAAGACGGACAGTGGGTGGATGAAGGCGAGCAGGATGACCACCGTCAGAGCGATGTTCACCTGAAGACACATGGACATGAAACTGTTTGAAGGAATTTCTCAAGGCAGTTATTAAAGATTTTGAATCATCAAGTGATTATATACTCACATATAAAGGATCTCCATGCAGGACCGACTTTACCAAAGCAAAGCAGACATACTGCAGCAAAGAAAAGACTGCCGAAACAGCCATGATGAGGCCATACAGCTTCCCAAAGTGGCACGATGGGAAACTACAAGCACAACAAGTCACAACACAAAAGTTTAACATTATAGTGAAAACACAGTGCACGCACACCAGAAGGAACCACACAATCGCGATGAATTATTCATGATGCACAAACTTTAATTCTTTACATTCTATTTAATTATGTTGTTACTATATGTTCTATAATATACAATATTGCCTGAGAATATTCTCATTCATCCAAGTCATTTCAGTCTCCGGGCATTGAATCGATCGCAACTGGACTGTTCTGGTTGTCTTGGAGGATGTTTCGTCTCTCAACAGTGCACTTTATCGGCTACTGTATATCCACAGGAGACCATTCCCTGGGATTTACAGAATGTTCTGAATGCCACGATCAGCTATCGCGGGCGATCTCCCATAACGGACCCGACACATTTTGTTGGGAATGACAAAACGTGTTGTAGTGTGACATTATCCACGACCAACGACTTGGCCCTACGATAGCCCTATGATGCCAAAATGAAAAGTCTAACATGTTTGATTTTTTTGGATATCTTCTGTCTAGCGTGACATATCAACAACTTGATGTCGACCAGTAGGATTGCGTATCGTGTCCCGTGCTCACCGTTGTCCGCATTCTTGGTTACCAATGTTTACCGAAGCTTTAGAGCATGATTTGACAGAACGGCGGCACGTTTGTTAGATGTTAAATGTTTATATTCTGGAGGGGGAGGGGGGGGGGGGACAGAGAGGAGTGAGAGAGGCCATTCTTGAATCTTCTGGTTGATAATCTGCTGAAGCTCACGGTCATCTCTTTTACTAGTGCATCGACAGTCCTTCCACTAGACTTTCCATGGATATGCTTGGACACAGCACTCTGTGAACAGCCAGCCTCCTTAGCTATGAACTTTTGTGGGTTACCCATCCTATGGAGGGTATCAATGATGGTCTTCTGACCAGTTGTATGCATATTGAAGCCACCCATCCATTTTCTGTGCCGCTTATCCTCACAAGGGTCGCAAGAATGCTGAAGCCTACCCCAGCTATCTTCGGATGAGACGCGGGGTACACCCTGAACCGATCACCAGTCAATCGCAGGGCACATATAAGCAAACAACCATTCACACTCACACCTACGGGCAATTTAGAGTCTTCAAACAACCTACCATGTCTCCAATTAATGCATGTTTTTGGGATGTGGGAGGAAACCGGAGAACCCGGATATATATATATATATATATATATATATATATATACATATATTCGCAGTTCTGAGGACCCGGGTTCAATCCCCGGCCCCGCCTGTGTGGAGTTTGCATGTTCTCCCCGTGCCTGCATGGGTTTTCTCCAGGCACTCCGGTTTCCTCCCACATCCCAAAAACATGCATTAATTGGAGACTCTAAATTGCCCGTAGGCATGACTGTGAGTGCGAATGGTTGTTTGTTCCTATGTGCCCTGCGATTGGCTGGCAACCAGTTCAGGGTGTACCCCGCCTCCTGCCCGATGACAGCTGGGATAGGCTCCAGCACGCCCGCTGGAGCCTATCCTAATGGATGGATGGATATATATATATATATATATATATATATATATATATATATATATATATATATATATATATATACACACACACACACACAGTGGGTACGGAGGAAAGTATTCAGACCCCTTAAATTTTTCACTCTTTTATATTGCAGCCATTTGCTAAAATCCAAATTAATGTACACACAGCACTCCATATTGACAGAAAAAAACCCAGAATTGTTGACATTTTTGCAGATTTATTAAAAAAGAAAAAACTGAAATGTCACACAGCTGTAAGTATTCAGACCCTTTGCTCAGTATTTAGCAGAAGCACCCTTTTGAGCTAATACATCCATAAGTCTTTTTGGGAATGATGCAAGTTTTTCACACCTGGATTTGGGGATCCTCTCCCATTCCTCCTTGCAGATCCTCTCCAGTTCTGTCAGGTTGGATTTTCAGGTCTCGCCAGAGATGTTAAATTGGGTTTAAGTCAGGGCTCTGGCTGGGGCATTCAAGAACAGTCACAGAGTTGTTCTGAAGCCGCTCCTTCGTTATTTTAGCTGTGTGTTTCAGGTAATTTTCGTGTTGGAAGGTGAACCTTCGCCCCTGAGGTCCTGAGCACTCTGGATAAGGTTTTCGTCCAGCATATCCCTGTACTTGGCCGCATTCATCTTTCCTTCGATTGCAACCAGTCGTCCTGTCCCTGCAGCTGAAAAACACCCGCACAGTATGATGCTGCCACCACCATGCTTCACTGTTGGGACTGTATTGGACAGGTAATGAGCAGTGCCTAGTTTTCTCCACACATACCGCTTAGAATTAAGGCCAAAATGTTCTATCTTGGAGCAAACTCCATGCAGGCTTTCATGTGTCTTGCACTAAGGAGAGGCTTCCGTCAGGCCACTGCCATAAAGCCCCGACTGGTGGAGGGCTGCAGTGATGGTTGACTTTCTAGAACTTTCTCCCATCTCCCGACTGCATCTCTGGAGCTCAGACACAGTGATCTTTGGGTTCTTCTTTACCGCTCTCACCAAGGCTCTTCTCAGCCGTTTGCTCAGTTTGGCCGGACGGCCAGTTCTAGGAAGGATTCTGGTCGTCCCAAACATCTTCCATTTTAGGATTATGGAGGCCACCGTGCTCTTAGGTGCTTTGAGTGCAGCAGATTCTTTTTGTAACCTTGGCCAGATCTGTGCCTTGCCACAATTCTGTCTCTGAGCTCTTCAGGCAGTTCCTTTGACCTCATGATTCTCATTTGCTCTGACAAGCACTGTGAGCTGTAAGGTTTTATATAGACAGGTGTGTGGCTTTCCTAATAAAATCCAATCAGGATAATCAAATACAGCTGGACTTCAATGAAGGTGGAGAATCATCTCAAGGATGATAAGAAGAAATGGACAGCACCTGAGTTAAATATATGAGTGTCACAGCAAAGGGTCTGAATACTTATGGCTGTGTGCTGTTTCAGTTTTTCTTTTTTAATAAATGAGCAAAAATTTCATCAATTCCGTTTTTTTTCTCCTGTCAATATGGGGTGCTGTGTGTACATTAATGTGGAAAAAAATTAGCTGAAATTATTTTAGCAGATGGCTGCAGTATAACAAAGATTGTAAATGTTAAGGGGGTCTGAATACTTTCGGAGGACGCATGCTCCTTGTCTGGCGCTTATTTTCTAATTGGGGTGATATCGGCGGAAATGTAATGTTTGTTGTATTTCCATTGATGTAGTTAAACATTGTGTGACACTTGCGACATACCGTTGTACTTTTGTCTACGACACGCTTGCCATCTGGGACATATCCATCCATCCATCAATTTTCTGTACCGCTTATCCTCACTAGGGTCGCGGGGGTGCTGGAGCCTATACCAGCTAACTGCAGGCGAGAGGCAGGGTACACCCTGAACTGGTCGCCAGCCAATCGCAATCTGGGACATACTTAACACTAAAACCAAAGTAGTTCCAAAGGCTAGATTTGAAGGATGGTGGAGGATTTTCAATAGCAGGAGAGTCTATGGAACTAGCCGTATTGCAACGACCTGTTAGCTACGGTCTAAAACTAAAAAACTAAAAAACAATACGGGTGCCAATATTTTTAATCAGAACTGTATAGCGGAATCTTAAAATGAACTCTAAAGTGTAGAGGTATCTAATAGAGGGAGGCCAGAATAGGAGTTGTATGCTCGCTCTTACGTGTTCCAGTTCAGAGGCGAATGACACCATTTTTAACCAACTGGAGAAGTTTGGGGTAAGACTGGCTGACTCCAAAGTTAAGCGCATTACAGTAATGAAGCTGAGATGTGATGAAGGCATTTTGTTACTGTTTCAAAGTGCTGCTGTGTAAGAAAAGACAGCTGCCTGAGGTGAAAAAGCTGGTGTATATGGCATATAAATTCATCTCAGAATAAAATTGTGCAGCACCATTTGTTGTTTGCTTCTCTATCTGCATGATAGTTAGTAGGCTTTCTGGTTCATACGGAATGAATAAGACTGTAAGGATAGTGTTCTTAGGTTGGAGCAGAGAGCCATTGTGTCTCAAAATGAAAAAAGAAATGAATGTGCCAAACCTGCTCAATATATAAACAAATGGTATTCAAAACAATACCTATCACTGAGCTTTCGCACTTAGCAGAGGTATTAAAGGAGATACTGTCGAACCCTTGTGTGCATGTTTACTTACGCCACACTGAGGAATGCTGCATTGCCACCGTACAGGAAGGAGCGATTGAGCACTTGCATTATGAAGGTAAAGTACTGAAGTGGTAGGAGTGGCGTAGCAGCACAAATTGAGAACACCAATGCCATAAGTGATGTTAGGAAGAGAGAAAGAACTGAAGAATTCATGTCTGCCTCTTGTTCACTCATACCTGCACACAAAAACAAACAAAAAACAAACTAATTACCATTTCATTGACAAGCTACCAGCACACCTCAGCATTAACGCAATACAAATAGTTTTCATTTTGTTCAGAATCAGTTCGACTTTACATGGCAAAATCATGCTTGCAAGAGGAACGTGAATAGATTCTATTAGATATACTTGATTAAATTTAATCATTTTAAACTCTTGCTGTTTCCCTTTTTACTACTGTGTACTATATTTGCTGTTAGTTAGGATTAACATGATGATCATGTGCGTCAGTGCTTTGTGACTAGCATAAACTATAGGATTACCGCCGTTGTAAACATTCTTGGTCGTCATTGTCAACATTTATTCACGTGCATAAACCGATGTTTACCGAAGCTTTAGAGCATGATTTGACAGAGCGCTGGCATGTTTACAAGCAAATTTTAGTGCGAGCACTAGCTTGCTAAGCTACACAACGTTTTGTTGACTGCTTGCGAGCCGTATCATATTAAAAGTATGGGAACATATCTCTCGCTCTTCTTGAATGGATAGCCCAAAACATTATTTCCCGAGCACCCAGTCACACCGCACCTTTTTTATTTTTGTTCTTTTTTTCCCAACATTGCAAAACTGGTCCACTGTCTGACAACAACTTGTTGTAGCCATTGTAACGGTTATATCCAGTTGCGGTCAAAAGTGACACGTGACCCGGCAGTGTTTGATTTGACAAGATAAAGCCCAGCTCATGTTTTTAATCTTTTCCACCGCTGCAGCTTCAATGTGTGAAGTGTCAGTCGAAAAGCTGTTGCATGAGGTAAATTTCTTGGTAAATTAATTAAAAAAACAGACTTGGTGGAAATTCAGACATAGTTAACATGAACATTGAGGGGACTGGCTAACTCATTTCTGATGCTCAGATTAACGGCACAGATGTGCTCTTTTGACTGTGAAATGGGTAGCGCGTTGTCGAGCTACTGTAGTGTTAGCTGGCAGGCAAGATTAGATGCCTGTAAATATTCTCATTCATCCAGGTCATTTGAATAAATACTTGTTCAAATTTATTTTTGCAGAACATACAGTAAGGTGGACCAGACGGGGACGCCCAAAGGGCTGGATGTGGCCCGCGGGCCGTAAAATGCCCAGGTCTATGATCGGATGTATAAAATACTTGTCGGACAGAGACAATTGCTTTCAACAAAACAGGGTGGAAGAAATGAGTTTCAGGTGTCAAACTTAACATCCCTGTCCTGTCTTCCCGGCATTCCCTTATACATAGTTGCTGTACCGCCTCTGTTACGGCTCTATTACAAGATTTTTCTTTTCTTTTCTTTTTTTGCTTGTTGCGGGTTAATAATTTGACTCCTCTGAAACAGAACATATTTTTTTATCGCTTCTGAAATGGCTTATCCAGCTGTATTACTTATCCAAAACATATAAATCACTGTGTTCCTATTATCTATTTGCTAAGTTCAAACCAGGTGATCACTTGTTTTTTGGCCAGACAGTGTATTTGTTCAGTGGGTTCTACTTTGACCCACGATAAAGGTTCCACTGAGTCAAGGTCTCTCTACTGTTTTTTCCATTGGTTAATTTTCAATTTCTTCCTGGTGATGATATAGTCGAATGTGATTGTGGCTCATTACCTTCCGCCCGGGGTTTGCGCTTGTTTCTGTCCATGATGAGGCCATTCCAGGGAGCACACAACACCCCGCACAGTTGGGTGAAGGCAAATGCGTTGATGTACTGGCTCACTGCCAACACACAGAGAAAGGTTTATATACCTCTATTTAATTTACAGCCTCAATTCCAATGAAGTTGAGACGATGTGTTAAACATAAATAAAAACAGAATAGAATGATTTGCAAATCATGTTCGACCTATATTTAATTTAATACACTACAAAGACAAGATATTTAATGTTCAAACTAAAAAACTTTATTGTTTTTAGCAAATAATCATTAACTTAGAATTTTATGGCTGCAACAAGTTCCAAAAAAGCTGGGACAGGGTCATGTTTACCACTGTGTTACATCACCTTTTCTTTTAACAACATTCAATAAATGTTTGGGAACTGAGGACACGAATTGTTGAAGCTTTGTAGGTGGAATTATTTCCCATTCTTGCTTGATGTACAGCTTCAGCTGTTCAACAGTCCGGGGTCTCCGTTGTCGTTTTTTACGCTTCATAATGCGACACACATTTTCAATGGGATACAGGTCTGGAGTGCAAGCAGGCCAGTCTAGTACCCGCACTGTTTTACTACGAGGCCACGCTGTTGTAACACGTGCAGAATGTGGTTTGGCATTGTCTTTCTGAAATAAGCAGGGGCGTCCATGAAAAAGACGTTGCTTGGATGGCAGCATATGTTTCTCCAAAACCTGTATGTACCTTTCAGCATTAATGGTGCCTTCACAGATGTGTAAGTTACCCATGCCACTGGCACTAACACAGCTCTATACCATCACAGATGCTGGCTTTTGAACTTTGCGTCCATAACAGTCCGGATGGTTCTATTCCTCTTTGGCCCGGAGGACACGACGTCCACTATTTCCAAAAACAATTTGAAATGTGGACTCGTCGGACCACAGACCACTTTCCCACTTTGCATCAGTCCATTTTAGATGAGCTCGGGCCCAGAGAAGCCAGCGGCGTTTGTGGGTGTTGTTGATAAATGGCTTTTGCTTTGCATAACAGAATCTCAAGTTGGACTTACGGATGTAGCGCCGAACTGTATCTCTCGACATTGGTTTTCTGAATTGTTCCTGAGCCCATGTGGTGATATTCTTTCCACATTGATGTTGGTTTTTGATGCAGTGCCGCCTGAGAAATCGAAGGTCACGGGCATTCAATGTTGGTTTTTGGCCTTGCCGCTTACATGCAGTGATTTCTCCAGATTCTCTGAACCTTTTGATAATAATATGGACCGTAGATGATGAAATCCCTAAATTCCTTGCAATTGTATGTTGAGGAAGATTGTCCTTCAACTGTTTGACTATTTTCTCACGCACTTGTTCATAAAGAGGTGAACCTCGCCCCATCTTTGTTTGTGAATGACTGAGCAATTCAGGGAAGCTCCTTTTATACCCAATCATGGCACCCACCTGTTCCCAATTAGCCTGTTCACCTGTGGGATGTTCCAAATCGGTGTTTGATGAGCATTCCTCAACTTTCTCAGTCTTTTTTGCCAGCTTTTTTGGAATGTGTTGCAGCCATAAATTCTACTTTTAATGATTATTTGCTAAAAACAATAAAGTCTATCAGTTTGAACATTACATATCTTGTCTTTGTAGTGTATTCAATGAAAAATAGGTTGAACATGATTTGCAAATCATTGTATTCTGTTTTTATTTATGTTTAACACAACGTCCCAACATCATTGGAATTGGGGTTGTATGATTAGATGAGATTACTGCCACCCTCATAGTGCCAGTTTATAGAATATGTCTTTCTGTGACAATTACCAACAACAACTATCAGTGAGATTAAGATCCATGGAGGCATGTTTGCAAGACACATTACAGTTGCATTCCACTGTAATATTTGAAGGAGACATGATGAATTGTGATCTTACCAAGTGAAGGCTCCCCATCTGTTAGCTTCTGCAGCGTGGAGTTGAGGGTGCCAATGAAAAGATAGTGTCTCAATTGGATCACCGACAACCAGATTATGTGCCATATGAATAATCTGGACAGAACACACTCGCGTAAAGTTTTCTCTGTGTGAGACAAGAGATTGCAGAGATTTGGAAATCATTAGTTCACTAAAACTGCATTACAAAGCCTTTCAACAGACATACAGTTGTTTTTTTTAAAGGTTCGATCTTCCATCCATCCATTTTCTTTTACCGCTTATCCTCATGCAGGTAGCGGGCGTGCTGGAGCCTATCCCAGCTATCTTCGGGCGGGAGGCGGGGTACACCCTGAAACGGTCGCCAGCCAATCAGAGGGCACATATAAACAAACAACCATCCGCACTCACATCCACACCTTTTTAGAGTCCACACCAATTTTCTTTTTAGAGTTCACACCAATTTTAGAGTCTTCAATTAACCAACCATCCATATTTTTGGGATGTGGGAGCAAACCGGAGAGCCCGGAAAAAACCCACACAGGCATTGGGAGAACATGCAAACTCCACACAGGATTTGAACTCCAGTCCTCAGAACTGTGAGGCAGATGTGCTAACCAGTCGTCCACCGTGCCGCCTAGGTTCGATCTATCCATACATCCATCCATCCATTTTCTACCGCTTATCCGGGTCGGGTTGCGGGGGCAGTAGCTTTAGCAGGGACGCCCAGACTTCCCTCTCCCCAGCCACTTCATCCAGCTCTTCCAGGGGGATCCCGAGGCGTTCCCAGGCCAGCCGAAGGACGTAGTCTCTCCAGCGTGTCCTGGGTCGTCCCCGGGGTCTCCTCCCGGTGGGACGTGCGCGGAACACCTCACCAGGGAGGCGTCCGGGGCATCCGAATCAGATGCCCCAGCCACCTCATCTGGCTCCTCTCAATGCGGAGGAGCCACGGCTCTACTCTGAGATCCTCCCGGATGAACGAGCTTCTCACCCTATTGCTAAGGGAGAGCCCGGAAACCCTGCGGAGGAAACTCATTTTGGCCGCTTGATTCCGGGATCTTGTTCTTTCGGTCACGACCCACAGCTCATGACCATAGGTGAGGGTAGGAACGAAGATCGACCGGTAAATTGAGAGCTTCGCCTTTCGGCTTAGCTCCTTCTTTACCAAAACGGACCGATACAAAGTCCACATCACTGCAGACGCTGCACCGATCCGCCTGTCCCGTTCCATTCTTCCCTCACTCGTGAACAAGACCCCAAGATACTTGAACTCCTCCACTTGGGGCAGGATCTCATCCCCGACCTGGAGAGAGCATGCCACCCTTTTCCGACTGAGGACCATGGTCTCAGATTTGGAGGTGCTGATTCTCATCCCAGCCGCTTCACATTCAGCTGCGAACTGCTCCAGTGAGAGTTGGAGCTCAAGGCTTAATGAAGCCAACAGAACCACATCATCAGCAAAAAACAGAGCTGCAATACTGAGGCCACCAAACCGGACCCCCTCTACACCTTGGCTGTGCCTAGAAATTCTGTCCATAAAAGTTATGAACAGAATCGGCGACAAAGGGCAGCCTTGGCGGAGTCCAACCCTCACCGGGAACGAGTCCGACTTACTGCCGGATATGCGGACCAAACTCTGACTCCGGTCGTACAGGGACCGAACAGCCCATATCGGGGGTTCGGTACCCCATAATCCCGAAGCACCCTCCACAGGACTCCCCGAGGGACACGGTCGAACGCCTTCACCAAGTCCACAAAACACATGTAGACTGGTTGGGTGAACTCCCATGCACCCTCGAGGACCCTGCCGAGGGTGTAGAGCTGGTCCACTGTTCCACGGCCAGGACGAAAACCACACTCCTCCTCCTGAATCTGAGATTCGACTTCCCGACGGACCCTCCTCTCCAGCACCCCTGAATAGACCTTACCAGGGAGGCTGAGCAGACTACAGGGGGATCCCCTGTAGTTGGAACACACCCTCTGGTCCCCCTTCTTAGAAAGGGGGACCACCACCCCAGTCTGCCAATCCAGAGGCACTGTCCCCAATGTCCACGCGATGTTGCAGAGGCGTGTCAACCAGGACAGCCCCACAACATCCAGAGCCTTTAGGAACTCCGGGCGAATCTCATCCACCCCTGGGGCCCTGCCACCGAGGAGCTTTTTAACTACCTCGGTGATCTCAAACCCAGAGATAGGAGAGCCCGCATCAGAGAACCCACACTCTGCTTCCTCATGGGAAGGCGATTCTGCCAGACGTTCCCAGCAGACCCTCACAATACGTTTGGGCCTGCCACGTCGGACCGGCATCATCGGAGCCAACTCACCACCAGATGGTGATCAGTTGACAGCTCCGCCCCACTCTTCACCCGAGTGTCCAAGACATGCGGGCCGCAAGTCCGATGACACGACCACAAAGTCGATCATCGAACTGCGACCTAGGGTGTCCTGGTGCCAAGTGCACGTGTGGACAGACTTATGCTTGAACATGGTGTTCGTTATGGACAATCCGTGGTGAGCACAGAAGTCCAATAACAGAACACCGCTCGGGTTCTGATCGGGGGGGCCATTCCTCCCAATCACGCCCTTCCAGGTCTCACTGTCATTGCCCACATGAGCATTGAAGTCCCCCAACAGAACAATGGAGTCCACAGCGGGAGCGCTCTCCAGCACCCCCTCCAAGGACTCCAAAAAGGGTGGGTACTCTGAACTGGTGTTTGGTGCATAGGCACAAACAACAGTCAGGACCCGTCCCCCCACCCAAAGGCGGAGGGAGGCTACCCTCTCGTCCACCGGGGTGAACCCCAACGTACAGGCGCCGAGCTGGGGGGCAATAAGTATACCCACACCTGCTTGGCGCCTCTCACCGTGGGCAACTCCAGAGTGGAAGAGAGTCCAACCCCTCTCGAGAGGACTGGTACCAGAGCCCAAGCTGTGTGTGGAGGCGAGTCCGACTATATCTAGATGTAGATGAAGAAAAATAATCTTATGACATACTGAAGAAGAATCATCTTTATTGTCATGAACATGCATGCATGCATGCATGCACATGAAATATGTTCTCTGCGTTTTACCCATCACAGTGAACACACACACTTGTTGGTGGAGCACATTGGAGCAGGGGGCAGCTTAAGCGCCCCGAGAGCAGTTTGGGGTATCAGTGTCTTGCTCAGGGACACCACAGCTGTGAGTCCAGGATATGTTGGAGGATGTTCCGGTTGGGGTTTTGAATCTAGGGCCCCATGGTGGCAGGTGATGAGCTTAACCATTGGGCCACGGCTGATCTCAACAATTCAGTCCTATGTTGTTCTCGGTCTTTGCACATGTTTTCAGCCCCTCAAATATATTGAATGTATTTAGAAACAACAAGGATATAAGTTTGGCTGCACTTTAAAATTTTAGGCAGCCGCACATCTTTCTCCACTCACACTGGCTCCGCTTGCTTGTTCTTCTCAACGACTCCATCGGCATCGCTATATTGCATTTATAGGCATTTACTAGCCTCTGAGTAGTCAGTGATAAAATACTGAATTGTAAATACGGTGGAAACTTGGGTTATGAACTTAATGGGTTTTGTGAGCCTGTGACTGATTTGAAGTATTTTGGTTCTACAATGTATTTGACTGTTCATGGTGTATGAGCTACATGCTTTTTGTATTGATGTAACCCTTATTCATTTCTAGTTACATAACTATAGCTGTGTGACTGCCTTCTTTGAAAGCTGTCAGACAGTTGAGAGCCGCAGACCAAGTTTTGTGTGTGCTAGGTTTGATGTCCCTTTGGTGCCATCCACAAGTGAGTTGATACCTGGTTGATACTTGGCTTTATCGCAGACATTAAATGTGAAGAATTGGTGACAAGTGATGTGTCTGCTATCTGGGTGAGAAAAGTGAGAATTTTCAGTTGCAGACTGACCTTGTTTTGCAGGTGCCTCGCTTGCAAGCTGCTCTGTCTTTGTGGTCTCATGTGAGCTCACGTTCATAGACCGCTTGGCAGCATATAATTTGCTGCAGGAGAACCTGAGGTCAGAATACAGCTTCAGACGGGCATACATTTACTCTAATTTATTTGCAATTGTTGAGAATAAATAGCCATTTTGCAGATACAGTACATAAGGATAACATGACACATCATTCATGTTCATACCCGTATGAGTAGTGATCCGGCAGTGGGTATGGAATGAAGGTTCTGGGAAACAGGAAGACTGTCCTGAGCACGTGAATGATGCTACAGAAAGACAGGAATAGGAAACAGGCACGGAGAGAGATGCCAGACTCGTATAACAACTGTACAGGACAAAGGAAAGATCCATATCAGTGTTATTTATTTAGGCATAGATAAATGATGTCATTTGGCGAATGAGGGTAAATTTTACCCGGAGACTCACTTTGATGATGAAGAAGAGTGCTGAGGACGAGTCAAAGGCCCCATTGTAGAGAGTGATGACGGTTGAACGACGGCCCCCGAAAAGGTTTCCCACCTTCAAGAGGAGGAGATTTTATCACAAGGTGGTCTATGTGACTTGACTGCTGGCACTGTTTGGTTTGGTTTTATATGATCAGGAATACATGTTCCAAAGAAACGGTTGGTTACACTGGTGCCTAATTTCTAAGGCAGGGGTGTCAAACTTAGTTTAGGCAACATAGCAGTTATCGGTGCCCTTGGTAACCCCTCTCACCTATGCCCCACATTGGTGAAAGGATGCAGAGAGATGTGCGGTTAGTTCTTTCTGTTTGGGCCTCAGGTGGCCTTTTTTTTTTTTTTTATGAGGTAATTTGGTCTCATAGGCCCCCATCCTCTTTCTCATTTAGAAGATGTCTGAAGTGGAGCAACATTGTTTTCTTGAGTTGAACTGGCCTATGTACAGTATGTAACAGTATTAGGACCGCACTGAAAACAAAACAAAAATAGACTATGATATTAAAGTTGTCATGATACAAGAATAACATTGTATAGTTTGAAGACATTTCTGTTATATTTTTTAGATTCTCGTACTTTTACGAGGGTAAGTGAAGGAAGGATATCAGAGGAGACGGCCTTTGTAAAGATGAGCGATTTCCCTCCTCAAGTTATACTTTATTGTAGTATTTTTACAGGAACAGTGAGAATGATAGTTAAGAATTAATACAGTCTACTTATTGAGGACTACTTCATGATCACGGTGACTCATGTCGGAGGTTGTCCACAGCGACGGCCAAATCCGTGCGGTTCTTTGTCTGACACAAATGTTTACACACGTTCTAACAATAATGTTGCTGTGCCAAAGTACTAGTTCAGTCTTTATCCTCGTAAGATTACAACTTAAATCTCGCAGTGTCATTTTTTGTTTCTTTTTAGGGTGGCCCTAATACTCCTTTCCGTATGTGAGAATATGTGAGAGAATATTTCTTTTTAAACATAAAAGAGACACTGAGAATTTTTGGGTGGGAATTTTTTCTCCATGGGCTCATGAGCTCTAGGCAAAAGGAGGCCTGCAGTTAATGAAAGTCTGCTGTGGGAAGATGTTTTGTTGGGGTGTAGTATATTGCAATAGTGCTGAAATCAGAGTTCCTTTGAGAGGGCCAAATGTTTGGAGATCTGTATTCAAGTCAACCATCTTTTCTTTGTAGTTCTACATCAAAGGACCTCCTTCAACCATTTGCACGTTTATTAGGGTTTTCCTTCTCCGCCCAGACAGAAACATGTCTTGGGTTCACAACAGGCATCCCGGTCTGCAAAGAGGACTGTTTTGCATCTTATAAGATAAGGGTACAGGGTGTGAGCTTAGCTAGATTGCGAGGCGCCCAACGTGGGTGTGGTTCCAAATATGGTCATGAGGAACAATCCATCTTCCGGGTGCACCCAGGGAGGGGCTAATTCCACGCCCAGAGAATTAAACCTTGATCAACTGAGATCCAGGGTTTTTTCGGGGACTTTTTTGTTGTTCTGGCTATGTAAGCAGCTGTTATAACACTAAGGCTTGTTCAATAAATCGAATTAGCCCAAACGCCAAGTGTCTCGAAGTCTTCATTCATTCCTGCCCAACGGAAGCCGGAGTTCTCCCGGGTGACCTCTGACTTGGAACCACAGGCAAAAAAAATCCACCTCAGGAGCAAAATAAAACATTGTTGAAAAACACTAAGAAAAAGACATGGTGATACCCGAAAATTGTGCTGCTTCTGACTTTTTAAATGCTTGAATGTGCTTGATTCTCAGGTGTGCCGCAGGAAATGGTCCAATGTCACTTTATCGGTTGGAAAATGTAATTTATCTTCTACAAATAATGCATTTTTGTTCAACTGCTGTATCTATGCCAGTGACATATAGGGGCAGGCAGAAAAATTACATGCTCTTCCACTAGATCGCAGAAGGTACAATTAACCTGTGTATCCATTTATTGCCATTCATACAACAGAATAATAGCTTTGGGTTCAACTAAACAGGCCCAAATTTCACACAAGTCAATTTGGGAGTAAATTGAGGCGAGATAATAATTATTTCACTATGCATATGCTTTATGTGACCTTTCTTTGGGTGGTATGCCGTGAGATTTTCTAATGTCAAATATGTGCTTTGGCTTCATAAAGTTTGGGAAACATTACTTTAAACACACCCTCCCAGATGAGAGCTAGAAAAAAGGTAGATACAAAAAGAAGAATGCGAAGACAGAATAGCGTTAATGACGTACCTGCATGTTGGTGATGAGCAACATGATACCGCCCACAGCTATGAAGGAGAGTGCTGGGAAAAGCAGGAGGGATAGAGCTGATGGTAAAAAGAAAAATAAATGAACATCCTCACCTACTTGAAAAAGACAAAACAAACAAAAAAAACTTTTTTTATTTTTTTTTAACCTGAATTTGAGAAGGCCACCATCAAGGTACCCACAGTGTGAAAAGCTCTGAAATAAATCACCACAAAAAAGACTTTAGAATTGCTGCACCTCACAAAATTACATACACATCTTAGAAACAACACAGGAAGACATTTAGAGACCGTTAACACATACAATTTATGGAGAAATACTTGAACAGTGTCTTTCAAGATTAGGACTTTGTACACCACCGCAATGGGGTTGAAAGAGAATAACCATACGTGATAGAATTGTGGACATTTATGGACCTTTAGCTGTAATTAAAGAGATTTCACCAACATTTGGCATCCCATTCAGCGATTATAACCATTTTATTCAGCGTATCACCATTTTCAGGTGCTTTCAGAATTTGTTGTCTAATCACTGGTGGATCTAATTATATTTCCATACTTGCTTCTTGGCTTAGTTACCCATGGGTCTTTTGTTTGGGTTTAATTTCCTAGTCTTGTGCCATCCTAAGAATTACGTGCAGTAGATCCCTTCAACTACCAAGCTGAGTAGAGAGCTGAGAAAAGCTCTTTGCATTCCTTGGCGCTGGATTTTACTTCTGTCCTGTGTTAGTGGAAACACATGGACATTCCTCAAGCCAGTTTATTTTTTGTTGATTTTGATCATTCTGGAGCAATAGTTCTGCTTTTATATTACAAAATAGTTACAGCACACTGTAAGCCAAACATGCATTTTTCTCATATTTCAAACTCTCAATGTATTTATCGTTCTCACATCAGTTATTTTCTTTGATTGCTTTGATTTACAGATACCTTTCCTCCATTTAAAAAAAAAACAGTTTTAGTGTCAAGCTTTTGAATGTTCCTTGCATTTCCTGTTAGGTGTCAATGGAGACGAGCGTTCCTTATGAAAGCTACTCTGACTTGCTTCCCATCCTGCCTTTTTCCTTCTTGTTCATACAATGACCATACAAAGTGAATGCATTTTCAAAGAAAAAAAAAATCACCACATCTCCCAAAGTAATGTGGGGGAATGTGTGAACCGGAAATTGAACTTTAGGCCATAAGCAATGACATCGCCAGAAGAACACCACATGGTTGTGGGAGCATTATGCTTGGGGTTCAAGGTAGGTAATTTTAACTTAACTTTGATTTATAGCTGAAGCCGATGAGGAATTTCACTGTTCGGCATAACAATGACCGAAAGCATACATTTAATGTGTCAAGGTGCACTTACATTCCCAAGAGCCGAGCCACCGTGGTGCCAAAATGGTCGAAAATAAAACCACTTGCCACTGTGATGAAATTATTCATGAAGGATGCAATGGTGAAGACCAGAGAGAACTGCTCATCCTGTCCACTGCAATCTGAGAGAGTCAAAGTTAAAACCGATGTTGCACTTTTTTTCTGATTAAAGGAGTTGAGAACAGCAAACTGACCTAAGACCTGCGAACCATTGGTTCCTGTGGCGTTGACACACAGATAGTTGAAGTAACCATCCGTCTTGAGGACAAAAACAAGTGAAGCCCACCCAAATATAATGCCTGCAAAACATAAACACTCCACCAGGCCTGTGATGAAGGTGAGGCCTTGTCGCACCCCCAAACGATTGTGACAGTCCGGCATGGTCCCAGCTTAGGTCACGCACACCAATGGAGTCTGTGCACACACCTGACAAAAAAAAAAAAATCAGTGGTGGGAAGTAATAAAGGACAAATATCTACACTTGATTTATGTATGTATTTTTCTGATGACTTTTTACTTTTACTCCCAACAAAACAGATATTTGTACTTTGTACTCCTTGTTTTGCCAAAATGGGGTTGTCACTTTTTCAGCCTTTGTGGACGAGTCCTCATAAAGAAGATGTAAATAGAGAGAGGTAAAGTCAAGCACAGTGGAGATCTTGATTGATTGATTGATTGAGATCCTGGGGACTCCTAAGCAGAGATGCCAGTAGCGCGTCACAAACGCGTGACTCAAAAAAGCTGCCATTTTGAGTAACGAGCGAAGTAACGCGTTACTTTGCCCGGGAAAGTCGTCAGACTAAAGTTACTTCAAACCATCAGTAATTACTTTTGCATTATCAATGTCTCTTACTAAATACTACAACCCCAATTCCAATGAAGTTGGGACGTTGTGTTAAACATAAATAAAAACAGAATACAATGATTTGCAAATCATGTTCAACCTATATTTAATTGAATACACTACAAAAACATGATATTTAATGTTCAAAGAGATACATTTTATTGTTTTTAGCAAATAATCATTAACTTAGAATTTTATGGCTGCAACACGTTACAAAAAAGCTGGGACAGGTAGCAAAAAAGACTGAGAAAGTTGAGGAATGCTCATCAAACACCTGTTTGGAACATCCCACAGGTGAACAGGCTAATTGGGAACAGGTGGGTGCCATGATTGGGTACAAAAGGAGCTTCCCAGAATTGCTCAGTCATTCACAAGTAAAGATGGGGCGAGGTTCACCTCTTTGTGAACTAGCGCGTGGGAAAATAGTCGAACAGTTTCAGGACAATGTTCCTCAACGTACAATTGCAAGGAATTTAGGGATTTCATCATCTACGGTCCATATTATTATCAAAAGGTTCAGAGAATCTGGAGAAATCACTGCATGTAAGCGGCAAGGCCAAAAACCAACATTGAATGCCCGTGACCTTCGATTTCTCAGGCGGCACTGCATCAAAAACCAACATCAATGTGGAAAGAATATCACCACATGGGCTCAGGAACAATTCAGAAAACCAATGTCGAGAGATACAGTTCGGCGCTACATCCGTAAGTCCAACTTGAAATTCTGTTATGCAAAGCAAAAGCCATTTATCAACAACACCCACAAACGCCGCTGGCTTCTTCTCTGGCCCATAAAACTGCAGACGGCAGTTTTATGGGCAAGATCACTCACCGCACCCAAACACTCACATTGACATTTCCCGATTCTCACTCGGAAAACATTAGTTTTCATGTTTTTGACGCCATGAATCATGACCTTATCTTAGGGAAACCATGGTTGAAATTACATAACCCCCACATTGACTGGTCCTCTGGGCAGGTTATGTCATGGGGCAGCAATTGCGCCCGGAACTGTTTCAAGCCGCCATGTGATGTTCAGGGTCATGTTTCTAAGGACAATCCACAGACCCCATCTGGGGATCCTGATTTATCTCAAGTGCCCACCTGTTACCAGGATATTAAAGACGTTTTTTCCAAGTCCAAGGCCAAATCCCTTCCACCCCACAGACCTTATGACTGTGCTATTGACTTGCTGCCTGGAACCACACCCCCACGGGGGAGGTTGTTCTCTCTTTCAGGGCCGGAACACAAGTCCATGAAGGAGTACGTGGAGGAATCACTGGCAGCCGGGATCATTCGCCCATCTTCATCCCCTGCGGGAGCAGGATTTTTCTTTTTGGACAAGAAGGACAAGACCCTGCGACCCTGTATTGATTACCGGGGTCTCAACGAGATCACTGTAAAAAACAGGTACCCTCTTCCTCTCATCTCCACCGCCTTTGAGTTCCTGGAGGGAGCCAAGGTTTTCACCAAACTGGACTTAAGAAATGCATATCATCTAGTCAGGATAAGGGAGGGGGATGAATGGAAAACAGCATTCAACACACCAACAGGACATTATGAATATTTGGAAATGCCTTTTGGGCTTACTAACGCTCCAGCTGTTTTCCAGAACCTTGTCAATGATGTCCTGCGTGACATGCTGAATGTTTATGTTTCTGTTTATTTGGATGACATTTTGATTTTCTCCCCGGGTTAGGAGACTCACATTATTCATGTCCGCTCTGTTTTGCAGCAGTTACTGCAGAATCAACTCTATGTTAAGGCTGAGAAATCTGAGTTCCACAAGGCGTCAGTTTCTTTTCTGGGTTTTGTCCTGGCTCAAGGTGAAGTCAAAATGCACCCTTGCAAAGTCGATGCAGTAATTAATTGGCCTACTCCCACGTCACGCAAAGATGTACAAAGGTTCTTAGGGTTCGCAAACTTCTACAGAAAATTCATCAGGAATTTCAGTTCTATAGCCTCTCCTTTGCATGATCTTACCTCGCCACACAAACCTTTTGCATGGAACCCGCTTTGTCAGGCAGCGTTTCAAAAACTTAAGTCGAGCTTTACCTCCGCTCCCATCCTTACTTTGCCAGATCTCCAACAGCAGTTTGTTGTAGAAGTCGATGCGTCTGATGCCGGAATAGGAGCAGTGCAATCTCTCAAGGATGATAAATTACATCCTTGTGCTTTTCTCTCCAAAAAACTGACCCAAGCTGAGAAAAATTATGACATTGGTGACCGTGAACTGCTGGCAGTCAAGGTGGCTTTGATGGAGTGGAGGCACTGGCTAGAGGGGGCACAGACTCCGTTTTTAGTATGGACAGATCACAAGAACCTTGAGTATATTAAGACGGCTAAAAGATTAAATGCGAGGCAAGCTAGATGGGCTCTGTTCTTTACTAGATTTAATTTCACGCTATCCTACCGACCCGGTTCTAAAAATGGTAAGCCAGATGCTTTGTCACGCATTTTCTCCGAAGAGAATTCTTTGTCCGACCCAAAGACTATTTTGCCCAAGTCATGTTTTATTTCCGCTTTTGTTTGGGACATTGAAACGGCGGCTAAAGGGGCTCTGAAAAACACTCCTAGCCCTGACGATTGCCCTGAAAACAGGCTTTATGTGGTTCCGACCTTAAGGGGAAGAGTCATCCACTGGGCTCACACGAACCGCACTGTATGTCACCCAGGCATTGCCAAGACTCAATCAGTGGTCGAACAGCGCTTTTGGTGGCCTAATGTTAGGAGGGATGTTATCGATTATGTCAATGCTTGCCAGGTATGTGCTGCCAACAAGCCCTCTCATCAACGTCCTTCTGGGGAGTTGCGACCCCTGCCAATACCACAACGTCCTTGGTCAGACATTTCCGTAGACTTTGTGACAGGATTACCGGCCTCTAAAGGCAATACCACCATTCTTACAGTTGTTGACAGGTTCTCTAAGATGGCACACTTCATTGCACTTCCAAAACTCCCCTCAGCTAAAGACACTGCCGAGCTGATGATTAGTCAGGTTTTCAAGTTCCATGGTTTCCCCAAAAATGTGGTGTCTGATAGGGGTCCCCAATTTATTTCGCAATTTTGGAAGGAGTTTTGCCATCTCATAGGTGCTACCGTCAGTCTGTCATCTGGGTTTCATCCTGAAACCAACGGCCAAACCGAGAGGCTGAACCAGGATCTGGAGACTGGGCTCCGATGTCTCGCTTCACAGGACCCGCGATCCTGGTCTCAGAAATTGGTTTGGGTCGAATTCTCCCACAATTCCCTCCCCTCTGCATTCACTGGTCTATCGCCTTTTCACGTTGTGCATGGTTACCAACCATCTCTGTTTCCTGCCATAGCCCCTGAGTCCACAGTTCCAGCGGCATTAACCTTGGTGAGACGCTGCAGGAGGACCTGGGAGTGAGCCCGACAGATGCTGCTGCGCCAGGGACGGTCCTACAAAGCCGCTGCTGACTGTCGGACTACAAAGTGGTTCAGCGAGTTTGGCTCTCGACCAAACATATTCCACTCCGGGTGGAGTCCAAGAAGCTCGCTCCCAGGTTCGTTGGGCCCTTCCCCATCACAAAGATCATCAACCCTGTCACCATGAAGCTGAGGCTCCTAAGGTCGATGCGGGTCCACCCTGCTTTTCATGTCAGCCTACTCAAACCAGCCCGGGAGTCCCCTCTGGTCCCGCCTTCCAGGCCCCCTCCTCCCCCCCGGTTTGTGGATGGGGGCCCTGTCTTCGTCTCGTCGGTTGTTGTCGTCTCGTCGGAGGGGGAGGGGGTTTCAATATCTGGTGGACTGGGAGGGCTTTGGGCCTGAGGAACGTTCATGGGTACCGTCTGCGTTTATCATGGATGATTCGCTCATTCGGGACTTCCACGTTGCGCATCCAGGGGCCCCAGGGCCGTCTGGGCCCGGCCATTAAGGGGGGGGTACTGTCATGTGTGTGTGTGTGTGTGTGTGTCTGTGTCTGTGTGTGTGTTCCAGGTTTTGTCTTTTTCTTCGTCGTTTCTCACACACCTGCTCCTGTGAGCATCTTCACCACCTGTGCCTCGTTCATACCTAATTACCGATTGTATTTAACCTCGTGTCTCATTCCCACTCGTTGCCAGTTCGTTGTACCTTGTCGTCACGTTCCAGCATTCCTTGTCACAGACTCACAGTAAGACTTTGACCCTGTTCCGATTATCAACCTTGCCTCTTTGCCTCATGTTCTTGGATACTGTTGCCTTTCTTGGATTGCCTGCCTGTGTACCGACCTATGCCCGTCTATTAAACCTCTCTTTTTGGAAACTGTCCATTTGTTTTGGAGTCGTGCATTTTTGGGACCTATCCTCTGTTCCGTTCATGACAACCCTGGACTGTTGAACAGCTGAAGCTGTACGTCAAGCAAGAATGGGAAAGAATTCCACCTACAAAGCTTCAACAATTCGTGTCCTCAGTTCCCAAACATTTATTGAATGTTGTTAAAGGAAAAGGTTGGTGTAACACAGTGGTAAACATGACCCAGTCCCAACTTTTTGGGAATGTGTTGCAGCCATAAAATTCCAAGTTAATTATTATTTTCTAAAAACAATAAAGTTTATCAGTTTGAACATTAAATATCTTGTCTTACAAATCATTGTAATCTGTTTTTATTTAACACAACGTCCCCACTTCATTGGAATTGGGGTTGTACTTATTAGTTAATGATTCGAACAAAGAGCAGTCAGCTGTGCAGCAACATTTAACTGAGACCAAGATCTACTTTGCTACAAGTTGAAGAAAGCAATTGGGAAGTGATTGTTTATTACACAATGCACAGTGACAGTGTAGTACCATAAATGTGCAAAGAAATGCACGATTTCATTGTCGCCACACTATTTATGTTATTTGCCCTAGTATAAAGTGTATTTCATTGTTGTGGCGTACCCTGTCTCTCGCCCGAAGATAGCTGGGATAGGCTCTATCACACCCGAGACCCTAGTGAGGAGAGGCGGTACGGAAAATGGATGGATGGACTTTTTTATTTACACATTAAGAATACAGTTTATCTGGCGTGCTAAACACGCAATGCATTGTGGGTTAATTATTCATACCGAGTGCGCGATCATCAATCGGTCATGGAGGGTAAGGACTGACTCACTGAAGGACTTACAATATTTAGCTTGAATAATGTTTACAATGAAAAGTGAGAACTCAACTTCGTCTGTGAGCTGGTTGAACGCGCTGACGTCAAGTAGTAAGAAAATGTTTTCTCGCTCTTTGCATCAAAATTACTGTGGTGGGAGCAATGGCGTGTGTGTGTGTCACTCACTTTCACGTTTACGCACACGCATGCACACACCCAGTTGCTTTCATTGACCACAATCGGCAGTGTACTGAGAATGGTGTTCTTGTTTTTACGTTTCGGTACTTACTGTATTGTGTTGGTATGTCAAGTCTGCACTAAGTTGCTGATTTAATGTGGCTTCAACACTAATATTTAAGTTATTGATTCATGTTGGTGACATCATCCTGTAACTTGTGCGGCGTACATTACCAATGGGTACGGTTAACGTAATGCTTTTTTTGTACTGTGGCTATGTCATATTCCTGCCACTTAGCTGCTGAAAGTAACTAAAAATTTACTTTTTTTTAACTTAGTTACTTTTAAGCTCAAGTAGTCAGTAAAGTAACTAAGTTACATTTTCAAGGTAACTGTGGCAACATTGCTCATAAGGCAGAGCAGGGACAGCAGTGACATGGAGGAATGTGAACCACCGGGAGATCTACGTCAGGGTGCTCTTCATCGACTTCAACTCAACCTTCAACACAATCATCCCTGACATCCTGGTCAGAAAGCTGTCTGACTTGACTTGACTCCCCACACTTGCCTGCCATTGGATTAAGGACTTCTTTCCAGCAGACCGCAGTAAAATCGTGACGCTGCCGCTCTTCTTCTCAGACACTGAGCACTGGCTCCCCAAATGTGTTGAGCCCTATGCTCTTCACACTCTACACCACCGATACCTCCGCCTACAGGTATTACCGCTAAGTCCTGCAAATGGTGCCTCAGGTAACAAACTGGCGCTGAATACCACAAAGATCATCCCCAACTTCAGGAGGCACAAGGCAGGTCCATCCCCTCTCTTCATCAATGATGATTGCGTGGAGATGGTCCACACCTTCACCTTCCTGGGCCCTGTGATCCCACTGACCTCCCCTGGTAAGGAAACACCTCGGTCCCCATCAGGAGGGCACATGAGCGGCTGCGCTTCCTCAGGTTGCTCAGGAAAAACAAGATCTGCTGGAAGTTGCTCAAGAACTTCTACTGCTCGACCATTGAGCGCCTTCTGACATACTGCATCACAATGTGGTAGGTTAATGCAGAACAAAAGAGGCTACAAAGAGTGGTCAAGACAGCGAGGAGGATCATCGACTGCCCACTCCCTTCCCTGAAGGACATCTACCCATCCAGTTGCCACAGAAGAACTGAGGCAATCACAGGTGGCAACACCCACCCTGCCCACCATCACTTTGACCTGTTGCCATGTGGCAGCAGCTCCTGGTCCATTAGGACCAGAATGAAGAAACTCAGCTTCCATCACTGCATTGACTCCCTCAAAATGATACCAGCACTCATTCTGTATTGCTGCTACTTTGTACATTCAGACAGCCATGACCCCCGCTACTACTGCACACATAACACGCCTGCCATTGTTCACAGTGGAACCTTGGTTTTCGTATTCCCACGTTTTTATAAGATTTGGTTTTCAACCATTTTATTCACTGAAATTTAGTCCCGGTTTTTGTGCATCCACTGATTTTATGTATGGTTGAAAATAGTCAGTACCATCAAACTCACTGGAATCAAGTGCCCACACAAAGCATCTCTCATGTACAGGTGCAACTTTTTGTTTTCTTTTTGGGCTTACGAGCGTCGTGATGCCACTGTTTTTTGTTTACTATTCAAGCATGCCCTATCTGAGTGCTTCTTCTGTTTTTCTGTTAACTTTATATTTTGTCTGCTGAATTCAAGTAAATGTCATTTTGATAAAGAATTCAAGAAAGAAAGCGGAGCAAAGTAAGAAAATGTCAGAATCCCCTTCTAAACAATAACCTATCATTCTCTAGCTCCCCTTCTCACCATTTTCCATGTGCCAACAAGAGTCTTCAATAAAGATAAAAGTGATGTTTCCTATTAATTTATCCATTTCATTAGTCATTTACAATTGTTTCACATTGTTTTCTGTATGTTAAACGATACAGTAGTTATTTTTAATTTTTAAAAAAAATATTTTTTATTAATATTTGTAGGTGTCTGGAACAAATTCATTAGATTTACATTATTGCCAAAGGGAAATATTTCTTTGTTTTTTGTACAATTTGGTTTTATTCAGACTTTGGCAACGGATGTGTCACAAAAAAGAAGATTTTTTATTCAACACCCCGACATAATTGGAATTGGGGTTTCTATTCTATTCTATTCTATTCTATTCTAGTTTGGGTGACTGGTAACCTATCCCAGACATTAATTGAGAGGCAAGGCAAAACCTGGACTGGTCACCAGTCAATCACAGGAACGTAACAAAACACACACCAACTAATTTTCTATCATTGTCCACAAATTCCAAAGGAACTATAGCTGATTCGGTTCACTTTCCTCCGAAAAAAATGCATTCATTTTGACAGAAATTTTTAATTTAATTAAAGAAAAGACCAATACAGACCTTTGACACTCAATTTTCTGCCTCATAGATCTCACAGGTCACATCTCCATATGCTCTAAAAGAGCCAGTTCCTTTTAAATAGTCCAGCTCCTCGTTCCTCTTGCACTTTGGTTTCCTCTCTCTCCTCTGTTCTCAATCCCTTTCTTCAGTGCATAGAGATGACCATCTCTAAAAAAATAAAAAGGCTCCATATTTCTACAGCAGCTATGATGAAAGCGCTGCAATTGCTACACTTGTTCCGTCAGTCTAAAGGTCATGTGACTACAGCAACAGAAAGAAAAAAAAAATGCCGAGGCCTGATTGGAAACAGACACTAAAGCATTCTTTAACAAAGTCATCATTTTGTCTACTGCACCACAGAACTGAAAAAGTTGACCTTTAAATTTGGGGCTAATTGGTTGACATGAACGGAGAGTAAACTGCCCTTCCCAGCTTTACATTTTTTAAACTCAATTTCACCTTTTATACCCAAATTTGAGGCTCACTGGGATTCTCTAAGAATTCAACATTCAACATTCAACCACTAAAATATTGTTTTTCTACTCAGGAATGCAAGTAAATAGCTACAATTTGACATCTTACTCAAGAAATGGTAATGTGCTGACTATATTTGTATTTTTGTATAAATACTGGTGTATTAACCATTACAGAAACAATGATTTTGGTATTTAACAATGCTGTGATTTCGAAGAAGCTGTGGTTTCGACATTACCTTGTAGGGTGAGCAAAAAAAACTAAAAATACTAAAGTAGTGTTTATTTGTTCAGACACTAGGTTTCAATTAGGTTTCACATTGGTCATGTGTTGTTTGTATTTGTCTTCATTTTGTTATTTTTAGCAATTTAAAAATTTATTTTAGGTCTTCATTTATTTTACTTTTTAAGGAATTCTCATAGGCCTACTCTCGTTTATTTTTAACTTTGCAATTTAGTTCATAGTGTAAAAAAAAATCATGATTTATTGCTAGGTCTAGACTTCTGTCACGGGTGGTGATTGTATGATGTTTGACTCGACCCAAAAGCAGAGGGAGGCGGAGGAATGGTTAATTTGATAATAGCTCAGGGTAAGTGCCTCCAAGGCATGATGGTGGCCCGTCAGGACAGGGAACGTGCAGGAAGCGGTGGCGTGAGCAGGTGGAAGACCTTAGCGGCGTGGTTGGAGCGGACAGCGAGGCGGGGAGCTTGGAAGGAGCACTGGGGACGGAGAAAAACAAGGAGGTAAGTACGATCGCGGGGAGTGGAGTCGCTCACATGCAAGAGTGCGCGAGATGGCCTGTGTACTACGGATGAACGTTAATACTGTGGCGCCAACTTCCTGGATCTGGTAGGCTTAAATGCAGCCAGTGTAGAGTGCTGATTGGGAACAGGTGCACAGGGGAACAGGTGCACAGGTGATGAGTGCTGTTTGCAGGGGAGAGAGAGAGGGAGGGAAAGGCGAGGCACAAAGCGCCACCCAAGTTCCATAAAAGGAACTGCAGGGACAGACCATGGCAGAACACCCCCTCAACGAATGCCTCCTGGTGTCCTCCGTGGCTTTTCTGGGTGCGCAGCATAAAAACAATTAATGAGTCATCCCAAATGAGGTTGCGAGAGATCCAGGAGCGTTCCTCCAGGCCATACCCTTCCCAGTCAACTAGGAATTGAAACCCCCTGCCCCTGGGCCTGACATCCAGAATGCAAGACACCGTGAAGGCAGGATGGCCATCGATGACACAGGGGGAGCTGAGGGGGTACAGCCGGAGGGCTAAGGGTGCTCGTGGAGACAGGCTTGAGCAGAGACACACGGAATGTTGGGTGGATCTCGAGAGACTGAGGGAGGTTCAACTGAACTGATGTGGGATAGATGATTTTAGAGATCAGAAATGGACCAATAAAGCATGGCGTAAGCTTACGCGATTCAGTCTGGAGGGGAAGGTCGCGGGAGGAGAGCCAAACCGACTGACCCACCTTGTAAACAGGCATCGGGCTGCGATGCCGATCTGCCAATTGTTTGTTTCTTTCAGCTGTCCGACCCAAGGTAGCCCTAACGTCCTTCCAAATGGATTGGATCCATCAATGATGCTCCCTCACCACGGGAACCACCACCTATGCTCCTGGTCCTTAAACAAAGGAGGTTGGAAACCATAACATGCCATAAAGGGACATACCTGTGGCGGAGCTGGTGAGGGGGTTATGGGGATATTCAACCCACGGGAGAAAGGTGCACCAGGAGGGGGGATGGCGAGCAGCAACACAGCGAAGAGCAAACGCTAGGTTTTGATTCGCCGCTTCGTCTGGCCGTTGGATTAGGGGTGGTAGCCGAAAGACAAACTGGCTGCTGCGCCCACCGCTTTGCAGAACTCCTTCCATACCTGGGAGGAGAACTGAGGGCCACGGTTTGAGACAACGTCAATTGGGATGCCATGAAGTCTGAACACAAGAGGACAAGAATGTTAGAGGGCAGCTTGGGAAGGGGTACATAATGGACACACTTTGAGAACTGATCAATGATAGTAAGAATGATGGTGTTACCTTCAGAGGGGTGTAGGATGGTTACAAAGTCCAAGTTAATGTGTTGACCAAGGGCGACTCGGAATGGGTAATGGGCGCACCAGACCAGCTGGGGGTTGATGTGAAGCTTTACTTTGGGCACAGACGGAGTAGGCTAGGACGAACCCTTGGGTGGCTTTAGCTAGGCTTGGCAACCAGAAGTGCTGCTGGATGAAGTGGAAGGTGTGGGTGATTCCAAGATAACAGGTGAGCGTGGAGTTGTGGGCCCACTGGAGGAGTGTGTGGAAGTGGGCACGAACAGCCGGTCAGGAGGTCCAGTCTTTGGATCCGGCTGGTTCTTCTGAGCGACTTTAACCACTTGTTTGATCTCCCAAGTGGCCGCCCCAACGAAACAAGAGGACAGGAAGGACTGGGCTAGAGGGGGAGTCAGGCTTGCCGTTGCGGCAACCAGGGCGGATGGAGAGGCTGAAGTTGAACCGGCTGGGAAATAAGGCCGAACAAGCTTGTCGGGGTTTTAAACGTTTGGCGGAACGGAGATAAGAGAGATTCTTGTGGTCAGTCCATATAATAAAAGGAGAAACAGTCTCCTCCAGTCAGTGCCTCCAGTCCTCCAGAGCCCAGACGATGGCCAGCAGCTCACATTTCCCCATGTCTTAGTTCCTTTCGGATGGGAAAAGGCGGCGGGAAAAGAAGGCGCAACGATTCGGGGTCCCGCTGGGAGAGGACGCCACAGTGTCGGAGGTGTCAACTTCCACAACAAACTGCCGGGAAGGGTCGGGGTGTCTAAGGATGGGGGCACTGGTGAATAGCTCTTTAAGGTGTTCAAATGCTTGTGAGGCAGCAGTGGTCCAATTGAATGGGGAGCTGGTGGAGGTGAGGCTGGTGAGAGGAACAGCCACCTTCCTGTAATTACGGAATGAAGCGGTGGTAGAAGTTGGCGAAGCCTAGGAAATGTAGCTCTTTGCAGGTGGAGGGAATGGGCCAGTTGACAACTGCTTGGATCTTTGCCTGTTCTGGTTGTAACTGTCCTTTGGCAATGATGTATCCCAGGAAGTGTACGCAGGAGAGATGGAATTAATATTTTTCCGGTTTCACAAAGAGGGAGTTCTCGAGTAGGCTTTGGAGGACTCGGTGGACATGTTGTTGGTGTTCCTCGGGAGAGCGGGAGAAGATGAGTATAATGTCTAAGTGGACAGACGAACCGGTTGAGCACGTCACGGAGGATGTCTTTTATGAAGCTTTGGAATTGGCGGGGCGTTGGTTAATTAAAATTGCATGACCAGGTATTCAAAATGTCAGAGAGGGGTATTGAAAGCAGTTTTCCATTCATCCCCTTCTCTAATGCAGATGAGATGGTATGCATTGCGTAGATCCAATTTGGTGAATATCTGGGCGTAGCAGACGGGTTCAAAAGAGGGGTCAATAAGGGGCAGTCGGCATTTATTTTTTACAGTGATGTCATTGAATCCACGGAAATCGATGCAGGGGTGGAGAGTGGTATCTTTCTTTTCAAAAAAGCCCCCCACGCGAGAAGACGAGGGCTGGATGAGTCCTGAAGCCAGGGAGTCAGGGATATAGTCCTCCATAGCCTTTTTCTCAGGGCGGGAAAGGTTGAAGAGGCGGCTGGAGGGAAGAGGGGCTCCCGGCAGAAGATTAATAGCGCAGTCATAAGGGCGGTGAGGGTTTAGTGAGATGGCAAGCTCAGAGAAGAGAGTTCGTGGCACACAGGAGAGGTCAACAGGTGTGGCAGGTGGCTGAGGTTTGCTGGATGGCAGAATGGCTTTTTTTAAATAGAATAATTTCTATATAATTTCCAATACAGACAGCCGTCTTT
This sequence comes from Phycodurus eques, assembly GCF_024500275.1. NCBI lineage: Eukaryota > Metazoa > Chordata > Actinopteri > Syngnathiformes > Syngnathidae > Phycodurus > Phycodurus eques. Next base: position 5,871,321 of record NC_084533.1, on the reverse strand, counting down.
TAAAAAAACACAATTACAGACTACTATTAAACAAATACAAGATGACTTATAGGGGAGTCTGATGTCAACAACACCGTGAACGAGCGTATTGGTTAGAAAAAAAACTAGTGTCCCGACCACCGGCCGGAGTGCCGGTAAAGATTAAAGCCTGTGGACTACAGCATGTGATTATGATTCGATGATGATGACTTCGTGGGACCGTTGTGCCGTGCGTGGTGCGGCCAAAAATTGTTGTTAAGCAGCAGACAAGCTCTAAGCGGGTCGTCTCCGCCACCCAACTCCCACACCAGACGTGAACCAAAATGTGCAACGCTGAAAGATCTTTTCAGTGGAGGAAGGATCTAGCAGCATGACTACAGGTGAGCACAGTGGGAAAATGGCCAAATATGACACCTAGCAGACCATGCATTTGTTATGCAAATGATTTGGGATACAAAACTGTGAAAATACTTTCGTCCTTATGTATTGCATGCATAATTGATTCTTGTTGTTGTTCAATATCAGAACATGATCTAGTCTCTGTGACCTGACTTTGTGATTTACACTTTAGGCAATTAAGGGATACTTACATATTATGTGTAATGTGAATGTGAGTGCGAATGGTTGTTTGTTTATATGTGCCCTGCGATTGGCTGGCGACCAGTTCAGGGTGTACCCCGCCTCCTGCCCGATGATAGCTGGGATAGGCTCCAGCACGCCCGCGACCCTAGTGAGGATAAGCCGCTCAGAAAATGGATGAATGGATGGTGAACAAATTAGCGTGATTACTCTGATATAAGAAAGTGTAAACCCTCAAAGAGTGTGTGTGTGTGTGTGTGTGTGTGTGTGTGTGTGTGGTTTATGGCATTTTCTTACATAGATTGCCTTTGTGTATTAGGAACATAAATGTTGTTATGATGATTATTGTTATTATTATGATTAGCAGCAGCATCAGAATCAGAATCATCTTTATTTGCCAAGTATGTCCAAAAAACACACAACGAATTTGTCTCCGGTAGTTGGAGCCGCTCTAGTAAGACAACAGACAGTCAATTGACAGAGAACACTTTTGACACATAAAGACATTGACAAATAAAATAAAAAAACAGTCACTAAGCAAGAAAGGGTTGCTCGTTATCTGGTAATGCCGGTAAAAAATTTTTTTTTTACTTGACAATTGTGCAGAGTCCTCGAGCACTTAGAGCAGTTCGAATGACGAATCTCGCAATAGTCCGGTGCAATGACCATTGTGCAAAGGGCGCCGAGACTTCAAGGAGTGTATGCGGTTTAAAGTGACGAGTAGTGTGATAATCTGGGACACTCAATCAGTATGCAAATAGAGCAGATGCTACTCTGGTATGAGTGGCCAGTATTGGTCAACAACAGATATGCAAATAGTGCAGCGTGGCGAGACAACTACAGTGAGTGCACGAGTATAATTGGCCCTACAGAAATGTGACAACGAACTCAAGTGAAAAAATTGCCAGCATGTTGTAATGGAATTAGGGGTGAAGATGACCCCATGGAATGTGACAACTTCTAAAGACCTACAGAAGATGACCCCATGGTGGCAGTGAGGAGGTGGTGCTGGTATTGGAGAACGAGGAGGAGGAAGATGTGGTGGTCTTATTGGGGCAGAAGGAGGAGAATGGAACAGGAAGGAGCAATAACCAGACCGGTAGAGGTGCTGTGTGTAAGGCTGCCGTACTGGGCAGGCATTTGTATTATACAATTATACAACAGTGTATACAGCAAAAATGATTAGACCTAAAATCATGGTCATCGCTCATTGGTTAGTATTCGGGCTTTCTTTGCAAGGCAGGAGGAACAGAAAAAAAATGTGGTCTTTGGTTGTGCGCACCGGGGGCCTCTCCCTCTAAATTCCCAGGCTGAATTTTGATTGGCCCCCTTCTCAAATTTCTATATTTTTCCATAGTTTCCCCACCTTAATGTTTAGGATCATCAAACTAATGTAAATATCAGACAAATATAACCCAAATGAACTTAAAATTCTCTTTTTAAATGGTGATTTCATTTATTTAAGAAAAACAAAATTTGAAGTTATCTGGCCCCGTGTGAAAAATCAATTGCCCCCTTTATTAAATCATGACTAATCACAACTTTTGGTTAATTTTCATTGATCACACACAAGCCTGATTACCTCCAGACCTGTTCAATCAATAAATTATTTAAACAGAATCTGTCTGGCAAAATCAAGTCAGACAAAAGATCTAAAAAAGCTGCAAAAAATGACATGATCCAAACAAATTCAAGAACCGTAAAGAAACAAAGTAATTGACATCTATCAGTCTGGAAAGGTTTACCAAGCTACAGTATGTGTAAAGCTTTAGGATTCCAGCGAACCATTGGGAGAGCCATTATCCTCACACGGAGAAAACATGGAAGAGTGGTGAACCTTCCCAGGAGTGCCCGGCCTCCAAAGAATACCCCAAGAGAATCAGAATCAGAATCAGAATCATCTTTATTTGCCAAGTATGTCCAAAACACACAAGGAATTTGTCTCCGGTAGTTGGAGCAGCTCTAGTACAACAGACAGTCAATTTACAGAACACTTTGGAGACATAAAGACATTGACAAAAAACAATTGTGCAAAAAGATGCAGAGTCCTCGAGCACTTTAGAGAAGTTCGAATGACTAATATTGCAATAGTCCAGTGCAATGACCATTGTGCAAAGGGCGCTGAGACTTCAAAGAGTGTATGCGGTTTAAAGTGACGAGTAGTGCGATCATCTGGGACAATGTTAGTTGTGCAAATGTTACAGATACTCCTCAATCAGTGTGCAAATGGAGCAGATGCTACTCTGGCATGAGTGCCCAGTATATGCAAATAGTGCAGCATGGCGAGACAACTACAGAGTAACTACGAGTAATAGAGTAATACATAATTGGCCCCACAGAAATGTGACAACGAACTCAAGTCAAAAAATTACCAGCTTATTGTAATGGAATTATAGGTTAGGTGTTTAAGAAGTTGATCGCAAGAGGGAAGAAGCTGTTGGAATGTCTACTAGTTCTAGTTTGCATTGATCGGTAGCGCCTACCTGAGGGAAGGAGCTGGAAGAGCTGGTGACCGGGGTGCGGATGGTCCGAGAGGATTTTGCACGCCCTTGTCTTAGTTCTGGCAGCGTGCAAGTCCTCAATGGTGGGTAGGGGGGTACCGACAATCCTTTCAGCAGTTTTGATTGTCCGTTGCAGTCGGAGTTTGTCCTTTTTTGTAGCAGCGCCAAACCAGACTGTGATGGAAGAACACAGGACTGATTTGATGACCGCTGTGTAGAACTGTCTCAGCAGCTCCGGTGGCAGGCCGTGCTTTCTCAGAAGCCGCAGGAAGTACATCCTCTGCTGGGCCTTTTTGAGGACGGAGTTGATGTTGGTCGCCCACTTCAGGTCCTGAGAGATTGTAATTCCCAGGAACTTGAAGGTCTCGACGGTTGACACAAGGCAGCTGGACAACGTGAGGGGCAGCTGTGGCGAAGGATGCCTCCTGAAGTCCACGATCATCTCTACAGTCTTGAGCGTGTTCAGCTCCAGGTTGTGTCGGCCGCACCACAGCTCCAGCCGCTCCGCTTCCTGTCGATATGCAGACTCGTCACTGTCCTTGATGAGGCCGATGACAGCGGTGTCATCTGCAAACTTCAGGAGTTTGACAGTCGGGTTCGCTGAGGTGCAGTCGTTCGTGTAGAGAGACAAGAGCAGCTGAGAGAGGACACAACCTTGGGGTGCCCCAGTGCTGATGCTGCGTGTGAATGAGGTGGCCTCCCCCAGCCTGACCTACTGTGTCCTGCCCGTCAGAAAGCTGTAAATCCACTGGCAGATGGCAGGTGAGACGCTGAGCTGGAGAAGCTTGGTTGAAAGGAGTTCAGGGATGATGGTGTTGAACGCTGAGCTGAAGTCCACGAACAGGATCCTCACATAGGTCCCTGCACTGTCGAGGTGTTCTAGGATGAAGTGCAGTCCCATGTTGACTGCATCATCCGCAGACCTGTTCGCTTGGTAGGCAAACTGCAGGGGGTCCAGCAGGGGACCTGTGACACTCTTGAGGTGGTCCAGCACGAGACGTTCAAAGGACTTCATGACTACAGATGTCAAAGTGACAGGCCTGTAGTCATTCAGACCAGAGATTGCAGGTTTCTTGGGGACTGGAATGATGGTGGAGCATTTGAAAAAGGATGGAACTTCTCACATTTCCAAAGATCTGTTGAAGATCTGAGTGAAGACTGGAGCGAGCTGGTCCGCGCAGACTTTGAGGCAGGATGGGGACACATGGTCTGGGCCTGCCGCTTTGTTAATCTTCTGTTGTTTGAAGATGCGTCTCACATCCTGTTCATGGACGGTTAACGCAGAAGTCAGAGGTGTGGTTGTGGTCGCGGGTGGGGCCGGGTGGGTGTGTGGAGTGAAACTGTCCTTTTCATATCTGCAATATTCAAGTCGTTGGCTAGTGTGCTATTGTTCTCAGCTTGGGGGGATCGTCGCTTGTAATTAGTCAGCGATTGGAATGCATGCCAGACTGATTTAGAGTCGTTTGCGCTAAACTGTTTTTCCAACTTTGCTGCATAGATCCTCTTTGCAATGTTAATTTCTTTAGTAAGCTGGTTTCTAGCTCGATTATACAGGGCCCACGGCTTGTTGTTGTTGAATGTGCGAAATGATTTTGTTGGTGCACAAACCTGTTCACAGAAACTGATATAGGATGTGACAGTGTCCGTATATTCATCCAGGCTGCCAGCTGAATTTTCAAAGACACTCCAGTCTGTCCAGTCTAAACAGCTTTGAAGTTCCATCTTTGCTTCTTTGGTCCACTTTTTCACTGTTTTCACTGTCGGCTACGCACATTTAAGTTCTTGCCTATATGTCGGTATTAAGTGAATTAAGCAGTGATCAGACGAGCCCAGGGCTGCATGAGGTATAGCACGGTATGCGTTTTTACCGTAGTGTAGCAGTGGTCTAAAGTATTATTTTCCCTGGTAGGACAGTCGATGTGCTGCTTGTATTTAGGGAGTTCGTGGTTGAATTTAGCTTTGTTAAAGTCCCCGAGAATAATGAGGGGTGAGTCCGGGTGTTTTTTTTTTTTCGTTGACTTGTTCGGCGAGTGTTCGTGTTAGCTTGAGGCGTAATATAGACTCCAGCCAGTATGAACGATGCAAACTCATGTGGCGAGTAGAATGGTTTACAGTTTAAGAATAGCGACTCCAAATGCGGGCTGCAGTGTGTGCTGAGCACCGTGACGTCCGTACACCATTTTTTGTTGATATGGAGGCATATCCCGCCGCCCTTTGTTTTCCCCGATGATTCATGTCGCGGTCCGCTCGATGAAAGTTGAAGCCGGGAAGCATGACGGTGCCATCGGGTACAGCGTCGCAAAGCCAGGTCTCCGTGAAGCACATGGCCGCGGAACGTCCGAAGTCTTTACTAGTCTTTAACAGAAGATGAAGCTCGTCCATTTTGTTGGTTAGGGAGCGTACATTCGCGAGGTGGATCGACGGGAACGCCAATCTGTGTCCTTTCTTGCGGAGTTTCACCTGAATGCCGGCTCGTTTCCCTCTGTGGCGCCGCTTCCGTCTCCATGCGCCGAAAACCACGGACGCCGCTCCGGTGAGTAACTCAGGGAAAAAACTGAGCGGATATTCGAAAGTTGGTGACAGAAAGTCCGGAGTAGCCTCCTTGATGGTTAGCAGGTCTCCCCTTGTGTAAGTGAGTCGGAGTAAGGTCTCCAAAGACGGACGAAAAACACAAAAACAAAGACAATACTAGAGAGCGCGTTACCGAGGCGACCACACTGGTAGGCGCCATCTTGAAGGTGAACCTTCGGCCCAGTCTTCAGCCCAGCAATGACTCATCCAGGAGGCCACAAAGGAACTCAAGACAACTTCTAAAGACCTGCAGGCCTCCCTTGCCTCAGTTAAGGTCAGTTCATGACACAACAATAAGGAAGAGACTGGGCAAAAATGGGATCCATGGCAGAGTTCCAAAGCGAAAACCACTGCTGACCAAATACAACACAAAGGCTCGTCTTACTTTAGCAAAAAAAAAAACATTTGAATGATTCCCAAGACTTTCGGGAGCGTATTATATGGACTGACAAGACGAAAGTTGAGCTTTTTGGAATGTGTGTGTCTTTTTACATCTGGCGTAAATGTAGCACAGCATTTCAGAAAAAGAACATCGTACCAACGGTCAAACATGGTGGTGGTAGTGTGATGGCCTTGGGGTGCTTAGCTCCTTCAGGAGCTGGACAACTTGTTGCGATTGATAGAACCATGAATTCTGCTTTTTAACTGAAAATCCTGAAGGAGAATGTTCACCCATCAGTTTGTGACCTCAAGCTGAAGCCCACGTGGGTTCTGCAGCAGGGTAACGTTCTAAAACACACCAGCCAATCAACTTCTGAAAGGCTTAAAAAAACTAAAAATTAAAAAAAACAAAATGAAGGTATTAGAGCGTCAGCCTCACAGTTCTGAGGACCCGGGTTCAATCCCCGGCCCCGCCTGTGTGGAGTTTGCATGTTCTCCCCGTGCCTGCGTGGGTTTTCTCCGGGCACTCCGGTTTCCTCCCACATCCCAAAAACATGCATTAATTGGAGACTCTAAATTGCCCCTAGGTGTGACTGTGAGTGCGAATGGTTGTTTGTTTGTATGTGCCCTGCGATTGGCTGGCAACCAGTTCAGGATGTACCCCGCCTCCTGCCCGATGATAGCTGGGATAGGCTCCAGCACTCCCGCGACCCTTGTGAGGAGAAGTGGCTCAGAAAATGGATGGATGGATGGATGGATGGATAATGAAGGTTATGGAGTGGCCTAATCAAAATCCAGACTTGAATCCAATTGAAATGCAGTGGCATTGTCACAAGTAGATTTAGATTGGACCCAGAAGCAGGCGGAGGCTGAGAGGTTATGATGAAAGGTTTATTGAAAAAGGGATGGTCCTTGAGTTGTGCTGGCGGGTCATCGAGCTAGGGAACGCGTGGCAGGCGGTGGTGAGAACAGGCGGCTGCCTTGGCGGCGTGGTGGAAGAAGTCAACTTGGCGAGGGACACGGAGGGAGCACTGAGGACAAGGAGATACACGGAGGTCATAAAAATAGGGAGGAATGGCGTAGCTTACTTGTATGCTTGAGCGCTGTTTTACCACAGGAGAACGTTCATACTCCGGTGAAGGTTTCTGGGATCTGGCAGGCTTTTATGCAGGTGATGATGAGGTCTGATTGATGACAGGTGCACGGCTGAGGTGGTGCTGATTACTGTGAAGAGAGAGAGGGCGAGAGGAGCGGAAAGCGCCACGCAAGCTCCGACAAAAGGACTGCAGGGCACAGCTCATGACAGGCATGACCTTAAAAAGGCTGTTCATGTTCAAAGATTTTGAATTTTTGCTGATTTCAAACAATTCTGCAAGGAAGAGTAGGACAAAATATAGGTTGTGTATTAGTTGAATCTCTGGTTAAAAATTCCCCTCAGCGCTAGCCAAAAACATCGACGCATACCCAACAACATCATGCATGTCTGACAGACAACATGTAGAAAAGATCACTGAAAATGAAAACCATGAAAACTACTATTTTTAAAGGCGCTTTAAAGTGAATTCTGAGATTTGTTTCGAAATCCATGATATATGTTTGAGGCTATTTGCTAAAACGTACAAAGACTGAGTACTAGGCAGTACTAAATTGTGGAGATATAGCAAACTGTTTTTCTTCATTTCATTTTTTTTTATCCTGATTTTTTGGGCGCAGCTAAAACAGGCCCTGTGACGCACTTTTCGGGCATCCTGCATGTGTCGCCCTTCACCCACTGTACGAATTTGAACGCCTTCTTTCACATCAGCGGTTATCTGTTGCAATTACGACATGCAATTAGCTAGCTCACTATGCATACAACCCGCAAATGCATCTTCCCTTCGTATAGTCTGCTGGCGTGGCCGCTTTAGAGCACCTCATTGTCAGCCAAGAATGTGCATGCGTCACGCAGAAAAAGACGGAATAGTGAGGAGCGAGCGGGGAATTTTATTCTTTTTAAAGTCTGACTTGACAGCCAGCATGTGGCCAGGGGCTTTGCGCTTTATTGTCACTCTACAGGGACTTTAAAGACAAATTCTTAGTACAAATTATGCAGATTTAAGAACGTGTCCAAAGCTACATAGTTAATTTCTGTCTGCAAGCGTATGCAATGGCATGCCACACAAACAATGAGAATAAAACACATGAACTTCTGAAGTCAAATTTGTCAGGGTTTTAATGGCGTGCATGATTCCGAAATAAAGGAACTACAAAACATGACCAGTGTCAACATCAGCTAACTTTTGGGGTAACTTGTGATCCGATGTCATTGAACATAAGATTCAACAGAAAAAATAGCCAAAATAGAAACAAACACAGGATTCTCTTTCCCAATCATTACTTCCTCTTTAATAAAATGTTGTGATGGAAATTGATGACACTCGATTTAAAACGTGTGTGTGTGTCAGTGTGTGTGCGCGCGTATGTTTGTGCACGTGTGTGTGTGTCGTGTAACTCCTAATACAACAGATGCCAGTTTTCCATTGAAAAGAAGCAATTTGATCTAATAAGGCAGGTTTATGGAATGTGATAGAATATTAAATATATATATATTATTATTATTATTATCATTAGTAGTAGTAGTATTAACATTTTGTTCAATGTAATATTTAGTCTATACCAGAAAATTCAAGGAGGTCTATCGCTTTCTATTCCAAACTCACATTTGTATCAGTTTGAACAGACCAACGTGATGGCAGAATTGAGGTTATAATCAATTTTAGCATTGAACAACAAATGCATTATTTTGCTAATAGGAGAAATGATCATTGGCAGCAGCGGGCTTACTTCTTGCAATATGGCTAATAATGGCATATACCCGTTTCTGTAAACAAATTCAAACAGCTGTATATTGTTTTGTCCCAGCTTGTTAGCAGTTCTGCTATTTTCCTAATGTTAGCCAATAATGTGCAGTAAACCTTTGTGATGTTCGATGGGACTGGAACAAACTGGCATCACTGTTTTGTCATTAGGAGAGCAGATCAGGCAAACCAGCTTGCAAATTGTGATACAAGCATGGCGTTTGGCATGAATGCTCTTACAGGTCACTTCTTCAGAAAAAAAGTGCTAGCCAAGATAAAATATTCAATATAGGTTAGGTAGGTTAATTGAAGTAGGTAGGTTAATTCAATACTGTAATTTTTTTGTTTTTTTTGTTCGGATATCATTTTTTTTTTGTCTTGGGATGTGTCAATGCATTTAATAAGTAGTGGCGGTTTGTCAAGGAGGCTTGGTAGTTGCAGTTCTTCAAAGATGCCGGGTAGTGGCATTTCGTCAAGAATGTCAAACTGGCGTGCTCTGCTGCCGCTGCTCACCGACTTCTTTTAAGATTTCTTTTAGTTTGTATTCATGTTTTAGACTCGTTTTAATCTTTTATTGCACAATGACATTTGATTTTAAGCGCGACTTACCGGTCCATACATGGAAGCCCTGACCTGTCGGTCCTAGGAGCCTGCTGGAAGACATCAGTCTTCGCTCCTTCGCTTTCATCCCAGAGTTTTTTTGTTGCGTTAACTACCATAGCACAAGTGTGGAGCTTGCTGGTTTTGATCGTCTTCATGCATGCGACGGGCACTCATCCTTGTGCAACTCCACTTTCGGCTGTCCTTTCCGCTGCTATTGACGCTCCACCATCACCTGGACATCGCTCACCTATTATTGCTGTTACCGGCCACCGAAACACAACTTTAACTGACTTTGCTGCCCGTCTGCCCCATCAGTCTTCACTGTCTCCTAACATTCACGACAAAGGACACATCCTGGATCTAGTATGCTGTTACGGTATCATTACAAGCAACACAGTTGACAAAGTTAAGTAAATTAAGTTGTGTGTAATAATATGAAATGACACAGGGGAAAAGTATTGAACACACCAACCAGTATTTATTTAATACTTTCTACAAAAGCCTTTGTTCGCAACAACAACTTCAAGATGCCTCCTGTATGGAAAAACTAGTCGCATGCATTGCTCTGGTGTGATTTTGGCCCATTCCTCCACACAAGCAGTCTTCAAATCTTGAAGGTTCCGTGGGCTTCTTTTATGGACCTTGAGTTTCAGTTTCAGATTTTCGATAGGATTCAAGTCACGTCATCTGCTGGGCCATTCTAGCAGCTTTATTTATTATTTTTTAAACCAAGTGAGAGTTTCCTTCGCAGTATGTTTTGGATCATGATCCTGCTGTAACGTCCACCCTCGTTTCATTTTCATCATCCTCGTAGATCGCAGCAGATTTTTGACATGCCTTTGACCTTTGACATGCATTTTTCTTCAGCAATGGGGTCTTGCATGGTGAGCGTGCATACAGGCCATGGCGGCAGAATGCATTACTCATTGTTTTCCTTGTGACAACAGTACCTGCTAATTCCAGTTATTTTTTAAAGCCGTTTGGTTATTGATAGATTTTAGGTGTTGTCTTGGGTTTCCATGCCTTTTTGCACCTCCCTTCCTTCATGTGTTCATTACTTTTTCCCTGTGTCATTTCACATTTTTACACACAACTTAATTTCTGATTTTATTTGTTCCACATTCTTTGTAAGCATGGATTACTTGGGTTGTTTCCAACATCTGGTTAAATTTTCAGGTCAATAGCACCTTTGTAAGTATAATTAGTGAGAAAAATGGTGACGTGTTAAATACAACCCCAATTCCAATGAAGTTGCGACGTTGTGTAAAACATAAATAAAAACAGAATACAATGATTTGCAAATCATGTTTGACCTATATGTAATTGAATACACGACAAAGACACGATATTTAATGTTCAAACTGATATACTTGATTGTTTTTAGCAAATAATCATTAACTTAGAATTTTATGGCTGCAACACGTTCCTAAATGTCCACTAAATGTCCGGCGACTGCCGCACCAGCGCTACAAGTCAAACCCCGGGGGAGGTTTCTTGGCCAATCGGCAAGTGAAGTGGACACTTCATTTTAGCACAACCATAGTTCATGTTCCATGTATTGTTTTTTTTATTGTCTGTGTGTATTTTTCAGTTATATGAACTATTTTAGTTATTTTAATATAGGATATAGTAATTGCAGCTGATTTGTGGGACCCGACCGGGGAGGAGCGTAGCTGTTAGGCAAAAAGTGGGTTCGGTCCTCCCAGGTAATCACCTAAATCCACAGGGTCAAATTAAGTATGCCATAAGCGTGTCTACCTCAGGTTAATTGACGTGTCGTGCATGTCGCTCTGGGGGGGGGGGGGTTAGTGTGGACCCCTACATGCTGAAGGCTGGAGTGCATTCTGTATGCCTATACTGGGTCATTTGATGTATTGTGACAGAGGGCAGCTGATTTGCCGGTAGCTCATAAGGGAAGCGTTAAAGGTTGTCCTCTGTATTTTCGCTTCGTTCCTCGAACTTGCTGCGTTCAATAAGGTTTACATTCTCTACATCGTGGTTCTGTGCAGTATGTTGTCAGTCTCTTACCGGTCAAAGGTGGCAGCATAACAACTAACCTGCCCAGTGGGTAATATTTAACATACCATAGTTGATTACAATAATATTAAACAAAATCAAAGTCGCTATGTGTCAAATTTTAATTGATATACATGAGACCAGCATTACCAGACATATCTTGATATAAGTATCGTTTTCCTCTGAGGAATATTAAGAAAGTTATGAATCTTTAAAACCGGTAAAAATGCACCAATTTCTGGCCAATGTCTAAATACAAAGACCAATGTGGGTTGAGATTTCAAGTGTGACCTTTTTTGTTGAATCAGAGTTTCAAACGTTCCTATTTTTAAAAGGCTAGTAACATTGGAAAGGCTAAACACAGAAAGATACAATGTAATAATGATGAACTTAAAGTAATTATGGAAAGCGTTTGCTTAGGGCCCAGGTTTATTCAATGATCTAGGGCCGAACAGAATTTGCAGATGGCGATCAGGTGATGTGTGGTGTTATTTGGCACTCAAAATTAAGAGTCGAGAATGAACAAACACTCCGTAATTTGTTGAAACATACATGACAGAATAAATATTACCACATTACTGGGAACCCTTTATCACTCAGTGACTGTGTTTTTTATGTCTTTATGTCTCAAAAGTATTCTCTGTCAATAGATTGACTGTTATCGTACTAGAGCGGCTCCAACTACCGGAGACAAATTCCTTGTGTGTTTTTGACATACCATATTTTCCCGACCATAGGGCGTACCGTGTTAAAAGGCGCACTCTCAGTTACGGGGTCTATTTCTGTATTTGACACATAGATAAGGTGCACTACGTTATTGGGCGCAGGCATGGTAAAACATACGCAAGCTTAAAACATACGGTAGCATGCATGCACGCTAAAACAATGTTTTTAAAAAGGCAGCGGGAGCAAAACTGAATTCGGTTGTTCACCACTTAAAATATATTTCAGATTGGATATTTATTTGCGGGAGCCAAATTCCCACTCACCCCCTTACAGTCAAAAGGGAAATAGCTGTGTGTTTGTGCGTGTGTAATGTGTACTGCCGCGGTTTCCACAGCAGATGCAGCTGCCCTGCCACTTTGGACTGTGCATCTGTCACTAAGATGCTATTTTGGGGACGTGTTATTAAAAAGGTCAGATAAAGAAGCAAAGGCGTCCTCTCAAAGCAGAAGGAGAGCGTGTCGGGTGAATGGATCAGAGAGACAACAGAGTGAGGACGAGAGTGCAGAACTGCATTGAACAGGCTTGTTGAAAAATCGGATTTAACTCCTGTTGTCATGGATAGAGACGCAGTGAACCAGGAGACACCGGAGTCTTCAGAGGGGACAAGCCAGGCTGACTCAAGCGACAGCAAGCAGGTATATATGTTTCTGTACAATCAGTAAAGATAAATGTTCATTTAAATGCCTTAAACTCACTTGACAGGACCGCATGAAGCTAACACTGACATTTGAGGCTGCGCGACCTTTTGTTATACGTCTCAAAAAGCATAAAATTCCTCAAACACCAAGAAACGAGGGTCTACACTGCAACAATTCAATGTTGCAACCCAGTTTTGTTTTCCTACCAGTGATGCTTAAATTGTGGTACTCACCCTTGCTCCCACTCGAGCAAGTCAAACTGGTGGCCCGGGGGCCAGATCCGGCCCGCCACGTCATTTTATGTGGCCCGCGAGAGTGTGCATCGACTTTGTGTTTCTTGCTAAAATACCAAAATTCAAAATTGGCTTCACTTTTAAAAAGATTGAGATATTGCAGGCATTTGTTTTTGTTTCCAACCTCACTTTTAAAATAAAATTGATTCATACTGTAGTTGAACAAACAGTTTTTACTGGCTTTTGATTTCAAAAGTAATTATCCATTAATTTGTGTATATGTAATAATATGAGGCAATCATACAATCATATGGGTTTGCAGCCATAACGGCCCTCCGAGTGGAACCATAACTGCGATGTGGCACGTGACAAAAATGAGTTTGACACCCCTACACTCGAGGTACACAAAAGAATCACTGCCTCAGTACAGTTCAGTTGTATTTAACGTTAAACTTCAACATATTTGCATTTAATCTTTAATAACTGTTTTATTTAACTTTGATGTGCAAGACATTTTCACTGAATCATTATTTAAGTGCATTTTTTTTTTATTTCCTCTAAGCGGAGTGTTACTGTTCAAACTGTGCATAATGTTACAGTGGCTTACAATAATATTAAAAATACTTTTTCTCTGAATAGAATCTCAGTCTTGTTTTTGCTAAACCCTACTACGCTAATATATTTTTAATGTTGAGCTTGATGGTGATACTAAGAGAGCTATGTATTTTTAAAGTGATATTTGGTGTTAAAAGTACAGTATGCGAACCATTGCTCTATACTTTAGAAGTAGTAGTTGTGTTACAAAATGGTAACGCACAATTTTGTGTGGGTTTTTTTCTACTTTGTAAAGTATGAGCAACGTCTAACGCTGTGGCATTATGAAGTATGACCACATAATGACTCCAGCAAATTGGAACGTGCGGTTTGAAAGGTAAAAGATTGATAAAAAGATAAAAAGATTTGAATAAAAGATGAGATGTGATATAAAAGATGTACATACAGTAAAATAGTCTTCAAATTATTTTTTTTAAGACATCATTTGTTTTGGAAGTTCCATGTTTTAAAAATTCAAATACTTTAAATGCTCATATTGCATGAGCCTCGTATTCAGAAATCTTTTCAGTTAAGTAATATGGATGATCCCGTTTAAATACCAGCAATACTGTACTCTAAAATGAAAGCAACAAATATGCTGCAAGAGCATAAATAGCAATTACTTTTCAGCGTTTGCCCGCAGTTGGGATTTTGATTATTAGTATGCTAAAACAGAAACAAATGCACAATTTTTTTTTAATAATCTGAAAGTCAAATAAAAACACCACTCAACTGAAATGTACTTCCTTTTTGTTAGATAAAAACAAAACAATAAGATGAATCAGATGCACAAAATGGATCTAAAATATTAAGGCTCATTATTGTGCAGTTATTTGGATTTCATTTGTCAAAATCTTCCAAAGAGTGAACTCTGACAGTCCTGATGTAAAATGTCTAAATCGAGATGCTCCCCAAATCCCAGAGTGGTGTTTTTGTTTCCTATCTCACGTTGCATGACTACTTGTCGAGGGCTGTCATTTCTCCAGGGGAGAGTGTGTTGACTAATATTAGCAGCGCTTACTTTCAACTATAATCTTGAGTGCCAACATAACGAATATCTTTACCCCTCCTTCTCACATGTTAATGGCACCAACGAGGAGCCCACCACTGGAGTGTTTCCTAACCTTTATTAAGCCACGGCACATTTTGCATTACAATTTGGGGAGACCAGGGATGATTGTAACACATGCCAGTTGCAAGACTTGCAATTGCTCCTATCAGTCAAGTTAGACATCACTTGATTCACCCTGCACATGCTTAGTTTAATCCTCAGTATACATGTGAAGATATTTTGTCATAAAGCAGACACAGCAAAATTTGTGAGCGGAAACATAATTTTTGAGGTAAGATTTTTAAAATTGTATTATTTATTTATTTATTTGTTTAAATTCTTTTTGTAATTACAAAGTCAAATTACAAAGCTGTATTGCATTTAGACTGTTTGTGGTAATATTTTAGCTGTTAGCTGGAAGCCAAGCTAGCTCATTGCTATTGCTCTCAGGGAGAGGTGTAACAGGCGGCACAGTGGGCGACTGGTTAAAGCGTCTGCCTCACAGTTCTGAGGTCCTGGGTTCAATCCCCGGCCCCGCTTGTGTGGAGTTTGCATGTTCTCCATGCGCCTGCGTGGGTTTTCTCCGGGCACTCCGGTTTCCTCCTGCAGTCCCAAAAAAAAAAAAAATGCTAGGTTAATTGACAACTCTAAATTGCCCGTAGATGTGAATGTGAGTGCGAATGGTTGTTTGTTTGTATGTACCCTGCAATTGGCTGGCAACCAGTTCGGGGTGTACCCCGCCTCCTGCCCGACGATAGCTGGGATATGCTTCAGCACGCCCGCGACCGGAGTGAGGAGAAGCGGCTCAGAAAATGGATGGATGAATGGAGAATTGTAGCATTGAAAAATTTTGATAAAATGTTGCAACTTACCACAAGCTAAATTTGACTTAAATGCATGAGTACAAATCACACTGAATAAAAATATCAACAAAACACTTTTTTTTCGTGCTCCCATTTTTCGTGAGCAGGACTCAAAGATCTAAAACTTTTTCTACATACACATTTCCCTCAAATATTGTTCACAAATCTGTGTCTAAATCTGTGTTAGTGAGCATTTCTCCTTTGTCGAGATAATCCATCCCACCTCACGGGTGTGGCATATCAAGATGCTGATTAGACAGCTTATCACCGTATTGTTGCGTAAGTACGGAGGTCATGTAATAGCACACCTGTGCAATAACAATTCTAAGACCAATAGCTTATTTTTCGACTAAATTGGACAGCGTGACGTGTGCATTACCGCATTGTGTCAGAGCAGTTGTGGCAGCCTCGATGGCAGTGGAGAGAGGTTCCACAATTATGTTATTTCACCCATTAACATTTATGTGGGTTCATTTAACACACTGTAAAAGAGTCATTTCAGCTGAGTACTCAAATAGGGAAGGTGAGCAAAAGTCTGATAACGGCGCGGGAGCAGATCTGTAGATTCTGAAAACGCTTGCTGGTCAGTGAAGAAAAAAGACTGCAGTCAGGTTGAGACCCCGATGAGGATGACGAGCATGCAGATGAGCTTCTCTGAGATGGTCTATGACATTCTTTGGTTACGCAAACCGATTGTTGCAGCAGCTATCTCAGACGATCTTGGAGGTGAACATGCTGGATGTCGAGGTCCACGGCTGGTGTGGTTACACGTGGTCTGCGGTTGGGTTGGGAGGCCAGTTGGATGTACTGCCAAATTGTCTGAAACGCCTTTGGAGATGAACATTCAATTCACGGGCAACAGCTCTGGTGGACATTCCTGCAGTCAGCATGACAATTGCATGCTCCCTCAGAACTTGTGACATCTGTGGCATTGTGCTGTGTGATTAAAACTGCACATTTCAGAGTGGCCTTTTATTGTGGCCAGCCTAAGGCACACTTATGCTGTCTAATCAGCATCTTGATATGCCACACCTGTGAGGTGGGATGGATTATCTCGACAAAGGAGAAATGCTCACTAACACAGATTTAGACAGATTTGTGACCAATATTGGAGGGAAATTACCTTTTGAGTATGTAGAAAAAGGTTTTAGATCTTGGGAGTCCAGCTCATGAAAAATGGGAGCAAAAACAAAAGTGTTGCGTTTATATTTTTGTTCAGTGTAGATTTTTATATTAAAAAACAATTGTCCACGGAATCCAGCCACATTTGAGGAATGTGAGTTTGCACATTCACAAGTAACAGATTGTCCAGGTCCAGTTCTTCAGGCCACAACCTCAGCTACTGACACAGCTTCTCTTCTAACTACTGACCAAGCCTCTTCCCCAGCTACCATCCAAGCTTATGCTCCAACTACCAACCAAGCTTCTGCTCCAACTACTTACCAAGCCTCTGCCCAGCTACCAACCAAGCCCGTGCGCCAACCAGCAAGTGAACTTCTGCTCCAACTACCAACCAAGCTGCTGTTTCAACAACCACCCAAGCTTCTACTCTAGCTAGCAACCAAGCCATTTCTCCAGCCACTCAAAAGCCACAGTGTCTATACTGACATGGCTGAACTTCAGCCCAGCTGAACCAAAAGGCAGACAACAGAAACTCCCTTTAAAAAAAGAGCAATAATTACTGACTGTCAAGATGGCATTGGAAGTAGAGCAAAAGATGAGGTCTTAGATGGTGAAATGGAGAATAAGCTTTCCTCAAAAATGTTTGATGGTTTAAGCCAGTGCACAGTGGCACTTTTTGTACAATGTTATTGTTACACATGTTCAGATGTTAGTGTAGTTTAAGTTCCTGCATTCTGCAGAACCACAGCAATTTTGTTGAAAGGTTTTGAACAAAAAGCTTTCAGTATGTTTAATCATTGTCTTGGCCTTTATTTCATTGTTACGTTTCATCGCAAGGTATGTTACAACTGACCCAAGGTATGGGGTCAATTGTAACGTTTCACTCCTTGTTTTTTTAGATTAAGCCATGCAAGCTCTGTTTGTGTTACACTGACATTTTAAATGCCATTTATTAGCTGACACTTGAAGCTAGTTTGGGTAGCAGTTTGAACACCCTTGGTTAAAGGAGCTCGAAGTTAGAGACAGAAATGTAAAAAATGTTATAATTTATCCCTGGTCTCCCCTAACCTGTTGTACAAAAATATGAATGCAAACAATCCGCCAGTGGAATGAATGTTCACTGACAGTGTGGATTTAGTCAGTTTTGTGCTGATTGCCCTGCAGACAGATGAACGGCAGCTTGTGCACAGTAACGACCCAGAAGGCGGGACTCCAGAGGCATGCGCGGCTGAAGGTCAGGGGCTAACGGCTGAGGTGGGGAAGGATCCACCGCCACAAGTGAGGAGTGAGGAGGCTGCGGACACACACCCACTCCGGACAACTGCTTCAAAGTCAGCTGAATGTGACATAGAAGGCAATGAACAAGACCACCAGAAGGATCCTGAAGAGAAAGAGAAGGGGGAAGATAGGGAAGAGCTCAAAAATGGAGATCTAGGTGTGGTGAAGGGTGAGAGCAAAGATATAGTTGAAGAAAAGGTAAGTGAAAACAAAAGTGTTGATAAAAACCCTAAAAAGGTGGAGGAGGAGAAAAAACAAGTTAAAGATCAAATGAAAGATAAAGAAGCGGTAAAAGAGGGAGAAAAACAAGGGAAGGCCAAAAGAAACCCAAGAGCAACACCTCACGCTCCATCCCGTCCGAGGCCCTCGGCTCGCTCTGCCCGAGCATCTAAAAAGAGCGACATCATCGCCAAGTTCCAACAGGGTGCACCAGAGTGAGTCACTAAACACGAGAGACTATTTATCTATCTCTCTATCCATCTATCTATCTATCTATCTATCTATGGCCGGTCTAGGACGCCGATCCCACGCAACTTCAAAATTCAAAAGTCATCCACTGCTTCGGCCACAGGGGCCTCCATCAAACAGAGGATGCTGCAGTGGTGCCGCAGCAAAACTCAACACTATCAGGTATGTTGTCAAACCACGATTCAGCATTATTAATTTATTTAGTTGCCTCAAGACACCAAGTCCTTCTCTTGATCCTTTCAGGGCGTCAACATAGAAAACTTCTCCTCGTCTTGGTGTGACGGGATGGCTTTCTGTGCGTTGATCCATCGCTTCTTCCCCGAGGCTTTCGACTACAGCACCTTAAAAGGCACTGAAAGGGAAAAGAACTTCACACTGGCCTTCCAAACTGCAGAGTATGTGCATCCATGTCTGTCTGTCTGTTCATCTGTCTGTCCGCCAATCACATCCCTCATCTATCAATCTGTCCATCTAGCTTTCATCCATCCAGATATCTACAGTATCCATCCTGCCATCTATCATCTACGTATTCCTCAACATCCATCCATCCACAACACCCATTATCTATCATTATCTATAATTGATTTCTCTCCCACTGTTGTTCTTCCCTCCCCATATGAACCCGGCGCACTTCCCTCCAGGTCACTGGCCGACTGCTGGCCACTGCTGGAAGTGTCTGACATGCTCATGATGGGCAACAACCCGGACCCCATGTGTGTGTTCACCTATGTCCAGTCCTTGTGTCACAGTCTCTCCAAACTTGAGAAAGAGGAGAAGGCCAAAGAGGGCAATAAGAAGGATGAGGATGCCGCTAAAGAGCTGTCAGCGGACAAGGATGAGGCCGAGCCTGCTCAGAGCGGGCCACTGATACGTGGCCAGGAGGAGAAAGGTAGCGACAGCTCAGAAGCAACTGGAAAGGAAGAAGAGACCCCAAAGAGCTGCGAAACGGAGGGAGATGGAAGAGTTTTTGTGGAGGCAGAGTCCTAGGAAAGAAATGACCCCCCAATATATATATATATATATATATATATATATATATATCATTGGAGCACTGAATTGAGAATAGTCTTAGTTGGTGTTTTTGACATGCTCTTATGTCAGCTGTGTCATGTATATTTTTGTAAAAGCTGCTTTTGTTTTCGTGCACATGAAGTAGCAAACTTTCATTTCTAATTGTTGTGTATACTGAGAAAGTTACGGAGACCCTAAAGGGACATTTCTCAAACGAGAAACTTTCTCCTTATAATGAGAAGCTTTCTCATTTGAATGAGAAACGTCTACTTGTGGGTGCAAGCTTACTTACCTGCTAGCGGTAGCTTCCTGCGTTCGGGTAGCCGTACGGTAGCTTATTTACAACTTGCTTCCAGCGCATGTCAGCTGAGAGTGGCAACAGAAGAGGACTTGCTCTCTTTCCTCAAAACAAGGAATATACATGATCGTGTCATCGACCAACTAAAAGAAGATAAGGTGTGTATAAATGTAAACTTTCATCACACGAATATAGCAGTACAGGCTATAGATAGCCATGTTTGCTAGTGTGTGTAAATAAGCTACCACTCACAGGTAGACATTTCTTTTTTTTTTTTTCTTTTTCTTTTTTTGTTTGCAATGTCCCTTTAGGGCCTCCGTAGAAAGTAAATCCAGCAATTAATATTTTTTAATGATTTAAAGAGGCATTTGAGAGGTGTAGAATGGATCAACAATAGAGTGATGGCCATAAAGAAGGATTCTAATCACAGTTGTTTGATCAATTAAATATTAAAGATATGAAAATTTGTACAGTGGTTCATACAGGGGTGGGGAACCTTCAGCTCGCCCCGTGCCATATTGGTTTCAAATTAGGGTTTCAAGCCCAGTGTGAGGGTTTCACGTGCAACTTAAGTGTAGGTTTGTGTGTGTGTTGACCAGGTGAAAATCCTACAAGTTTGTTCCTTCCTTCCGTCCTTCCTTCTTTTGATAATATTTCTGGCAAAAATGGAGATGCCCTTCAATTTAGTTGTCTTTATAGAGTGACATAACATCTGTGCAGCAACAAATAAACAGCTACTGGACAACCTTGTCCTATGCCTCTCTCCAAACAAAATCTTTGTACAGTGCCATCACTTAATTTAACTGAACTATTTCCATCAGCGTAGAGATGTTCATAGCATTACAAATGTAGGTTCCAATGCCAAATCTCTCAAGGCACTCAAGAATAAGGGGATGGTGAAGCATGTCAAAAGCTTTGTAGAAATCCGACAAAAGAACAACATC
Source organism: Phycodurus eques (assembly GCF_024500275.1). Lineage (NCBI taxonomy): Eukaryota > Metazoa > Chordata > Actinopteri > Syngnathiformes > Syngnathidae > Phycodurus > Phycodurus eques. The sequence goes on along the minus strand of NC_084533.1, from coordinate 5,850,628 downwards.
AGTTATCAAGTCAGAATAATCAATAAGGTCAAAAACAATCTTACATTATTGAAAATATGTCAGTTACACGATTGAAGACTCCAAATTGCCCGTCGCTGTGAATGTGAGTGCGAATGGTTGTTTGTCTATGTGTGCCCTGGGATTGGCTGGCGACCAGTTCAGGGTGTACCCCGCCTCTCGCCCAAGGTCACCTGGGATGGGCTGCAGCACGTCCGCGACCCGAGTGAGGATAAGCGGTACAGAAAATGGATGGATGGATGGATGTCAGTTACATATAAAGTCAGACTGATTTTCATCGATAACACCTCATACATATATCACATGTCCATACTTTCTCGTCACTCTTCTTCGACTTCACCCTTAACTCACATCACTAACCATGTCCTTGCAGGTGTCTCTGCTGGTCACTTATTAATACTACAGTTCATCAACTGCCTATCAATATAATTATGAGGACATAATGACTTTATTTATTTATTTATTTATGTTTTAAGAAAATCCTGGCTTCAAAGCCAGACTTAAATAACAGACAGAAATCGAACATGTGTAAAATTTAAAAAAAACCATATATTTCAAGTCAAGTAAAATGGATAGCGTGGATAACGTGCTGTTTAGTTTAAGTTTGTGAATAAATGTACAATGTATGATGTCATCCTGCTGAGAACATGTGGTCAATGTCGGCATGATTGTCAGGACGGGTGTGCACTGTATAAGAAGTGAGTGTGCGTGGCTGTGTGTGAGAGGATGTCTTTGCAGTGTCTTTGTTCTTATTTTAACGTACCTGTACTGCTTTCATGATGGAAGTGGTACAAACAGCGCATTTCCCGCGTGTGTGGAGAGGAACACTCGACCAGTGGCTGCGGTGCCCTCGGTGTGCCGTGTTAAGGCTGCCGTACTGAGTAGGCAATTGTATTATGCATACAGTGTTTACAGCAAAACAAAACAATTCGTCGGTTTTGCGCACCAGGGGCATCTCCGTTTAAAGCACGTTACCACTAAATTTCAATTGCCTTGTCGTCTATTGGAACGAAGACCTTCCTAAAATGGCCGCCACGTAGGCACGTCACTTGCCGGAGCACGCTGTCTTATCTAGTTTTTATGTAGATGAGCGAATCACTCAGTACATTCAGTAGTCCCTCCCCCGCCTGCACGCCGGCTGCTCAATGGTCTCTCGCCAAAAGCGTCACAGGCGAGTTGCAGAACGAGTGCACTTCCGTTTCCGCTACCAACAGAACGGAGAAAAGAAAGAATCACTTCATAAAGTGATTCAATTCAGTACGTTCACTCTCCAAAATTTGTTCGTTTGCGAGCGACCCAACTATTGTGTTGTAGCTCTTGGCAAGGCTAATGCTAATCTAGCCGCTGTAGCGTTACGTTGTTCTCTTCCAACGGTGTTTTCTACCGGCAGCGACGTGACTAATGTCAACAAACATGCCGACGGACACTTTGAATCTCGAGTCGCAGCTTTTATCCATCATGGACGTGCTGGTAAAAGCGGCCGTGTTGGAAATAAGCCAGTTGTTCTCGGAGAGCTCGACGTCCCTGCGGCTCCACCTCAGCCAGAGCCTACGGGACAACGAGAGCCTGAGGATGAGGATGAAAGCGATGAGGAGCGAGATCTTCTCCCTCCGCCTGCAGACCAGGAGCAACCGGGCCGTCAGCCGCTTCTCCGCCTTGAGAGCGAATGTGACAAAAGCCCGAAGCAAAACAACAGGTAACCAAGTAGCTGGAGCACCAAAAGTTTGTCACACGCAAAATCACTCTTTGCTTTCTTGCGTGACAGTCCACATGTGTCACACTTCAAGGCCCGGGGACCAGGTCCAGCCTGCCACATCATCTTATGTGGCCCGCAAAAGCAAATCATGTGTGTCAACTTCCATGATTCTTGTGAAAATCTGTACCCAAAAATTCAAATTATCATGTCATGAATGATAATGTTGAAATACTGCAAGGATTTTTTTTTTTTTTTTTTATATACAAACCTGTTTTTCCAGTCACTTGAACAATAGTTGAACAAACTATTATCCTTGACTTCTGATTCCAAAACTAGTTCATAAATTTGGTGGATATGTAGTCAACATTTTTATGTTTTCACAGTCATAATGGCCCTCTGAGGAAACCCCTAACCACAATGAGGCCAGCAACAAAAAAGAGTTTGACACCGTTGCAAGTTTATTGAAAATGGTGAAAAAGTTGTTCTTAGACGTAATCTGTGGTCATTTCTATGCTGTACGAACATTCTTTTTGGACAAAAGACGGGGGGTGGGGGACATTACTCTTAAACAAAAAACAAAAAAACCAACGTCACTTAAAGTCTGAAAACTGTGATCAGTCGTCACCAAAATGTATGTGGTCATCTCTATGTATGCCCTCTTCAACCTCTGAAACTATCAAAATGATAACCCCAGTATTACAGAGTTTGTGCATGTTAAGCCTTTGTTGAATGCCCACAAATCATTTAATTTGTTTCTTATGGGATCTAATAATGTCTTGAGATGGTGAATTGAGGGTTTTCATTCGCGATAGTCCAGGTGTCACGTGGGTCGTGGTACCTCTTGGATACTGATTAATGCGAAAGGCTAAAAGTTTGATACACACTTCTGTAATAACAAATTTTATCGAATTAAGTTTAAAAATGTATTTATTAGGCGGCGTGGTGACCGACTGGTGAGCAAATCTGCCTCACAGTTCTGAGGTCTGGGGTTCAAATCCCGGCCCCGCCTGTGTGGAGTTTGCATGATCTCCCCGTGCCGCCGTGGGTTTTCTCCGGTTACTCGTATTTCCACCCACATCCCCAAAACATGCGTGGTAGGTTGATTGAAGATTCTAAATTGCCCGTAGGTGTGAATGTGAGTGCGAATAGTTGTTTGTTTATATGTGCCCTGCGATTGGCTGGCAACCAGTTCAGGGTGTACCCCGCCTCTCACCCAAAGTCAGCTGGGAAAGGCTCTAGCACGACCGCAACCCTAGTGAGGATATGCGGTACAGAAGATGGATGGATGGATTATTTTATTTTTTTCCACAATCTTTTGTTGATGTTATGTGACACAAGCAATCTAATTGCTTATCTCCTTAGTGATGTACTGTGGAAATACAGCCAGAAATAAACAACCCAAAATCAACAAATTTAAAAAATGTCTTCTTAATTATCCATCCATCCATTTCTTCTCCTCACTCAGGTCGCGGGCGTGCTGGAGCATATCCCAGCTATCATCAGGGCAGGAGGCGGGGTACACCCTGAACTGGTTGCCAGCCAATCGCAGGGCACATATAAACAAACAACCATTCACACTCACATTCACACCTACGGGCGATTTAGACTCTTCAATTAGCCAAGCATGCATGTTTTTGGGATGTGGGAGGAAACCCACGCAGGCACGGGGAGAACATGAAAACTCCACACAGGCGGGGCCAGGGATTGAACCCCGGTCCTCAGAACTGTGAGGCAGGCGCTCTAACCAGTCGCTCACCGTGCCGCTCTTCTTAATTAATGAATATTAATATATGTGAAGACACTTATCACGTTAATTTCTCACAATATTTATCAGCAATGATTAAACAAGGAAGGAAACAGATAAATATCAATATGTGTGTTTACATAAGTGTTTACATTTTCAAATGATCACTTCTACAACATTCCTAGGAAATCATGTTGTCCCATCGCTGGTGAACTCATGTAGTCTTTGGGGGGCTGGTGCCTGCTGGTACCATGTTGGTGACCCCTGGATTCAGCTCCCAAGCTGTTTTCTATATATGTATATATGTTTTCTATCCTACTTATAAGTAAAGAAACACATCCCTACCTCTACAGGTGGAAAACAAAAAAAAAAGTGAGATTCATATTTTATAGATTCACAACACACAGAGTAATATATGTCATTATTTTATTTGTTATATTTTTTATGATTATAGCTTCCAGCTAACAAAAAAACTAATTCACAATCTCTGGAAATTATTATACAGTGGTGCCTTGCAATAGGAGTTAAAGTCATTCCGTGACCACGCTCGTAACGCAAAACACAATCGTATCGTATCGCAAATCATCTTTCCCCATTGAAATGAATGGAAATGCCATTTATTGGTTCCAGCTTCCTTTAAAAAAATTGTAATGTGCAAAACATCCATCCATCCACTTTCCGAAGCGCTTATCCTCGCTAGGGTCGCGGGTGTGCTGGCACCCATCTCATCTGACTTCAGACGAGAGGTGAGTTATATCCTGAACTGGTCGCCATCTAATCGCAGGGGACATGTAGACAACCATTCACACTCGCATTCACATCTATGGGCAATTTAGAATCTTCAATTAACCTACCATGCATGTTTTTGGAATATTAGATCAAACCGGAGTACCCAGAGAAAACCCATGCAGCCACTGGGAGAACATGCAAGTTCCACATAGGCGAGGCCGGATTCTGTGCAAAACAGTATTATATAATATTGGAATTTGTAAGAACATATAGTAATTAGGGGTGTCGCAATCCGATCTTTGAGATTGGAAATTGGTCCGATGTCAGCAAAAAAAAAAAAAAAACCCCTCTCTCTCTCTCTCTCTCTCTCTCTCTCTCTCTCTCTCTCTCCTCTCTCTCTCCCCCCCCCCCCCCCCCCCCCACACACACACACACAAAATGGCCGTAGCTAGGGTTCCTGAATCAACTGTGTTAATAATTTCCCCAATCCTGTGATTCCTCTGGTTGGCTAACAATACACAAGGCGACTTAACAGACTCGGATGATCTGCTTCACTGACTTGCGTTAGCGGTCTCATCGAAAACAAAACAGACTCGTATGATTTGGTTCACTGACTCAAGTTGGCTCACTCAGATGTTTTGGTTCACTGACCCAAAGCAATTACCGGAAACACAGCAGGCGCTCGATGTGGTTTACAGATTTCTCAAGTAGCACATAACATTTTGAAATAAACAAGTGTTTGCACACAATGGCTGATATATTTTATGCACATACGAGGATAACAATATTATTATTAGGGGTCAAGCGAGCACCAGGTGGTGCGAAGGCCATTTTAGAATCACTGTTTGTTGTGTTTGCAATGAATGAATCGTCTTATGGGGTACCTCAACATTCTCAAGAACTCAGCAGTTTTTACCAGCGTGTGTATCCTGGTAAAAATGTTTTAAGGGTTCGAACATGACCCCCCAAAATTCAATCAGTAGCCCCCCTGAAAAGTTGGAATCAAAATCAGTACTTGAGTCCTGTTTCACCAATCTGTATGAAATTGGGTGGACATATTTATCATAATAGAACGCATGGGGAAAAAGTCCCAAGGACTCATTCGCAAATGTTAACAGAATGTCGTCCATTTTCATTTGAAGCAGCCATTTTGTTACAATTCCAGGGCTCAAACTTTGACTAGGGATTTTGCCCAAATGAGCCCCAACTGGAAGCAAGTATCCTAGAAAGATGGGAAGTACTAAATCATGAATTTTATTTTATTTTTTTAAATTCTTTTGGCCATGTCATTTAACTTGTGCGGTGCCTGTGGTCAAGGTGAAATGATCATTTTAAGACTGAGCTTGGACCTTTATTATTATGTTTATCTTTTATCAATATTTGTGGTTTAGAATAGGTTTTGTTCCAAACAAAATAAGAGCAAACTATATATAATTTACTCCATATGTATTAAACAACGATGAGAAGTAGTTACCATCATGTCTGCCTCGCATTCGAGAGGTTCTGGGTTTGTTTGCATATTCTTCCAGTACTTGTATAGGGTTCTGTTTCTTCCATGTCCCCAAAATAGCTTTGTAGGTTAACTGAAGACGACACTCGAAGATCAGTGATTCCCAACCACTAATGTAATAGTGGTTGGGAATCACTGACTTATGGTGACAGGCAGAACAATTAAATGCTCTTTCACTAGATGGCAGACGGTACAATTCACCTGTGTGTCCACCTGTTGCCAATTATACAACAGAAGAGTAGCTAGCTAAACAGGCCCCGATTTCACAATAAGTAAAATACATTTGTGAGTAAATTGAGATGTCATTATTTATAATGTTGGATTTTTTTGTCTATATGCTAATGTGAACATTTGAACACTGCATTTTTGTTGCATTTCACACACAATTTTACACTGCCTTTTCCAGTTGTTTTAAAGCCTCCAGCAACCCACGAAACTCCTTCCATCTCTGGGCATCTGGCACATGAGACTTCTCCTGATATAAAAGAGGTATATATTTTTTTGAGACATCTTGCTGCAACAAAAGTTGCTTTTTTTGTTTTGTTTTTTTTTGGTTATTGTTATTAAAAACGTGCTTTCTTGTTAGCGTGCAGTCGAAGAGATCCCTGATATCATCCTGATAAAAGATGAAGAGGATACTGGATCATGCGAGCAAAGTGAAAGTGAGTGCATGGTCATATTCTTCAAAAGCAGTAATTAGACAAAGTGTGATAAATAATCATTGAATTTTGTCACACTCACAACCCTGCATTCGTGTTGAGCAGATTGTTCATGAGTTCTGAAATTTCCAATTTGCTGGCAGGCCATGAAGGCATCCGGCTTAAAAATTTGCCAAACAAATATGAACGTTCATCCAAAGAATTCTATATCGGATCGGTCGTGGCCCGGGTTAACAATGTCCGCCACCGGCGCCGTTAACCTACAGGGCGCCGGTGGAGATTCAGCTACTGTGGGCCGAAGACGAAGGAGAGGTGGAAAGCGGGTTCTTTGGCAGAAAGAGAAGAGGAAAGCTCAGAGCCTAGAACTGATTTTGGGGACTTTGAATGTTAGGACTATGACAGGAAAAGCTCGGGAGTTGGCATGATGTTGATGATGATGATGAGAAAGGTGTGTCCAGGAGACCAGGTGGAAAGACAATAAGGCAAGAATAGAAGTTTAGGGGCAGCGTTCAAATTATTTTACTATGGTTTAGGTGGGAAGAGAAATGGAGATTGGTGATTTTAAAGCAAGGAGACTTGGTGGTGGAACCTCAAAGGACAGGAAATCATACAAGGAAAGAGGTTAGCTAAGAAGAAGTGGGACATTGAGAGGACTGAGGAGAGGAGAAAGAAATACAAGGAGATGCGACGTAGGGAGAAGGTAAAGGTGGCAAAGGCCAAACAAGGGGCATATGATGACATGTATGCCAGGTAGGACACTAAAGAAGGAGAAAAAGCTCAATACCGGTTGGCCAGACAGCGTAGAGGGACAGAGATGGGGAAGGATGTGCACCAGATTAGGGTGATTAAGGATAGAGATGGAAATGTGTTGACTGGTGCCAGTAGCGTGGTGGATAGATGGAAAGAATACTTTAAGGAGTTGATGAATGAGGAGTACAAGAGGCAAGTGTGGTGGACCAGGAAGTGGCAATGATTAGTAAGGGGGAAGATAGAAAGGCACAAAAGAGGATAAAAAATGGAAAGGCAGTTGGTCTCGATGACATACCTGTGGAGGTATGGAAGCGTCTAGGAGAAGTGGCTGTGGAGTTTTTGACCAGCTTGTCCAATAGAATTCTAGCGGGTGAGAAGATGCCTGAGGAATGGAGAAAAAATGTGCTGGTGCCCATTTTTAAGAACAAAGATGATGTGCAGAGCTGTGGGAACTATAGAGGAAGAACGTTGATGAGTCACACAATGAAGTTATGGGAAAGAGTAGTGCAGATAGACTCAGGACAGAAGTGAGTATTTGCGAGGAACAGTATGGTTTCATGCCTAGAAAGAGTACCACAGGTGCATTATTTGCCCTGAGGGTATTGATGGAGAAGTACAGAGAAGGTCAGAAGGAGCTACATTATGTCTTTGTAGATTTACAGAAAGTCTATGACAGAGTTCCCACAGAGGAACTGTGGCACTGCATGCGGACGTCTGGAGTGGCAGAAAAGTATGTTCGAATAATACAAGACATCTACGAAGGCAGCAGAACAGTGGTGATGTGTGCTTTTGGAGTCCACGTGGACCATGATGTTCGCAGAAGACTTGATCTGCAGTGAAAGCAGGGAGCAGGTGGAGGAACAGTTAGAAAGGTGGAGCCAAGCACTGGAAAGCAGAGGAATGAAGATTAGCCAAAGACAGACAATATATGTGCATAAATGAAATCGGTGGATGGGGTAGAGTAAGGCTACAGGGAGAAGAGAGAGCGAAGGTGGACGACTTTAAATACTTGGGGTTATCAGTCCACAGCAATGGTGAGTGTGGTCAGACAGTGAAGAAACGGGTCCAAGCAGGTTGGAACGGGTGGATGAAGGTGTCAGCTGTGTTATGTGACAGAAGAGTCTCTGCTTGGATGAAGGGCAAAGTTGATAAAACAGTGCTGAGGCCAGCCATAATGTACAGATTAAATACAGTGGCACTGAAGAGACAACAGGAAGCAGGTTTTTTAACTAACACTTGGGCCTACTATGCTACTGTTTTCAAATGTTGGTCATTATTGTGGTACTAGGAGTGCAAAATATTGTTGGGGTGGTACTTGGTATAAAACGTTTGAGACCCACTGTTCTAAAGCATGGGTTGCTCAAAGCCACACTTATATGGATAAAAGTATTGGGACACACCTCTTAATAGGTTCAGTACTTTAGCAATAGACCTTGAATCTATGCTTCCAACTTTCTTCCCAGGAGAGAGGAAGATGTCATAGCACCAGTTCTAGTAGGAGTACAACTAGTTCTCGCTTCAACTCGATATTCCATTTTCACTCCCTGTAGGTGTAAGGGTTAGACATCAAGAGGGAGCATTCATTAGTCAGAAAGCAGAAGGGCAAGTGTCCCTTCGTTGTTGCTATTTCAGCTTAATGCACAAAGGATGCTTGCTCTTCAAGTTGACTTACCTGAGGCAATTGTGTAATCACCTTTGCATTTGTTTTATTTGTTAACACTGATGTTTAAGTGTTTAAGTGGCTCTTTAAATTAAAAGTTGAATACTCAAAAAGGCACACGGTTTGGAGTTTAACTAGAATTTAGTGAGTGGACACGTGATATGTCCTCAAATTTGAGACTTAAGCTCAGTAACTTTCAAAAGGATTATTTTTGTTTTTGTGTGATTAATTTTTGTTTTTCTTTCTGGCTGCTCCGTACAATATGAGCAAAAACAGTTTGTTGAATATCAATTACTCAAATGATCTAGTGAGGATAGGCTGTACAGAAAATGGAGGGATGGATGGATTTTTACCTATCAAATGTAACGTAAATACAGTCATTACTACGACTACTACTCAACTCAACGACCACTAGATGACAGTGTCGCTCTGCAAACAAATTTCTATTCCTAGGTTAGGTGGGGTGTCTTTAAAGGGTTAATTTGATTTTGTTTAGTGTTGCTATAAAATGGAATGCTAGTAAAGAATGTTACACGTGGATAATATCTTTGAAATGAGAACAAGTTTGAAGTCACCCAGCATCACGGAACAGAGTTTGTTCCATTGCAAGCGCCACTCCATGTACAGTATTTGGGAAAATAAATCACATACAGTATTTGTATACATTTTGCCACGTTTAAAAAAACAATATATAATGGAATGCATGTTGCTAAAGAGTCCAACTTACCTTAGATGTCTGACACTGGATGTTCTGCCTAGTTCCAATGCATTTCTAGCCAGGCAAAAAGATATGCATCTGTGGGTAAATGCAATTCCAGCCCCTATTCACGTGTGCCAATCAGTGGTGAGAGTTCAAAGTGGGCCAAAAAAAAAAAAAAATCCAAAGTCTCACTTAGTCTACTTTGCAAGTGAGCATAAAGTGCTTTGGAGCCTAATGGGATTGTCAAGTCATCTGTGCAACATGAGATAAATTTGTGCATTAGTAACATAACACATCATAAATGCATTTTGAGACAAAATACTTGCATGACAGAAACTAAAGTTAGCCAAAGTCTTGTCTGGATCGGACCTAAAAGTCCACATTTGACTGCAGTTTACGTTTTACCGTGTAAATTCAGTGCTCGCCCTGTCGTGAATGATGAAAATCCACTGAGTAATTGAGGCCCCCCCTATAAATATTTCTAATTGCCTATAGATGCCACAAGATGACGACAAACTATCCATCCATCCATTTTCTGAGCCGCTTCTCCTCACTAGGGTCGTGGGCGTGCTGGAGCCTATCCCAGCTGTCATCGGGCAGGAGGCGGGGTACACCCTGAACTGGTTGCCAGCCAATCGCAGGGGACATACAAACAAACAACCTTTCGCACTCACAGTCACACCTAAGGGCAATTTAGAGTCTCCAATTTATGCATGTTTTTGGGATGTGTGAGGAAACCCACGCAGGCACGGGGTGAACATGCAAACTCCACACAGGTGGGGCCGGGGATTGAACCCGGGTCCTCAGAACTGTGAGGCTGACGCTCTAACCAGTCGGCCACCGTGCCGCGACGACAAACTACTACATTTATATTAGACAGCGCAATGGACTGTCTAAAGGAAGCTCACTTCAGTAGTTATCTATCATGAAGTGTTATATTATTTCAGCATGTATTTACATATTTCAATGAGTATTTATTTTAATATTTATTTGTTTTATTTTTTATTTTAATATTTATTTCAATATGTATTTAAATATTTAATTATTTCTCGATTCAATTTGGTCACTCCTGTCCCCTGTGCATCATGGAATAGTGAAATATTTAAATAGATGAATAAATATATAAATGAATACATGTTGAAATAATCAAAGTACTTACTGAAATAAGTAAATACTGAATTACTTATCTGATTATTTATTTAATTATGTATTTAATTTTGGAAGTCTCTGTCCTCCATACAGGGCTTTGACCTGAGCACAAAAACAAAATAGATATGTTTTCCAGTGAATAATGGAGGTTAGATTCCCCCCAAAAATCGTCAAATAGGTGAAGCTGTGAAGTAGAAAATCGCAAATATGTGGGGAACGCTGTACTATTAAAAAAAACTCCAAAAGAATGCTTATATCTTGTCCTTGGCAGAGGTCTGCGCTTGTTCACTGACATTGTAGTTGTGTTTTTCAGGTCAGGACGCCTTTACACATCCCTCTGTTCAGAGTGAGCTTGCCGCTGGGGCACAGAACATACACTCTGCGGGATCTTCTTCTCTGACAGGAAATAAAGGGGAGCTGAGAATCATCAGCATTCATGGACGAGGAGAAGGGCCTCTCCAGGATGAGATTGAAACCCTCTTTGCGGCAACTGATCAGCAGGCTTTTAACTCTCAGGACCTTACCCATGATGGTTTCCTGAGTGTCCTCCCTGGTGCCAGTAACAGAACCCTGCTAAAAAACACCGAGCTGGACAGAATTCCCTCCTCTCAGACGAGCATATTAAGAACAGCCGACGGTAGGGGAGGACATCCCAGTCACATGGACCAGTTCCCCCAGCAGTTGAACCCCATCTTCCAGTCTCAAACCCTCACCAAATCCTTAGATTGCAACTTCTGTGACATGTTCTTCCCCAACCGCGAGGACCTGATGGCTCATCGGGCCACTCACACGGCAGAGCCGCATATTTCCTGCACTATGTGCGGCAAGTCGTTTGCCAACAAAACCACACTGGGCATCCACATGCGCATACATACCGGCGAGAAGCCGTACGTGTGCTCCCTTTGCGGGAAGCGCTTCACGCAGAACGGCAGCCTGAAGATTCATCTGAGGACGCACTCAGGGGAGAAGCCGTATTCCTGCTCCCAGTGCCCGGCCAGCTTTAACAACCCCAGCAACCTCCGCAGGCACATGATTACGCACAACACTAATGGACCGCTCTGACTGTGATTTGTGGAAAAGGATCAATTATAGTGCTGTAAAAAAGTATTTGCCCCCTTCCTGATTTATGCAAAGACAACCAAGTAAATATACATTGCCGTTTCTCAAGGATTTTACTTTATTAATGCGAATAAAAATCTGCCCCTATGTGAAAAAGTAATTGCTCTCTGAACCTAATAACTGGTTGTGCTACCCTTGGCAGGAAAAACTAAAATCCATAAATGCGACAACTGGTGATGAGTCTTTTGTATCGCTGTGGAGGAATTTTGTCCCAATCTTCTGAGAATTGTGATAACGCATTCATATTGGAAGTGTTATTCGAGCATGCATTGCTCAATTAAGCTCATACCGCAGCATCGAAATAAAATTTAAGTTCGGACTTTGATTTAGCCACTACAAAACCTAGATTATTTTTTTTTTGGGGGGGGGGGGGGGGGGCATTCAGTTGTGGACTTGTCGTTATGTTTCTGGTTGTTTTCTTGCTTCAAAAATCAAGAGCGCTTAACCCTGAGGGCGCAAACTAATGGCTGGACGTTCGCCTGCAGATTTTTCCGGAAGACAGTAGAATTCATTCTTTCGTTAATCACAGCAAGTCGTCCTGGTTTTGAAGGAGCAAAGCAGCCCCTGAAAATCACACTGCCACTACCATGTTTGACTGTTGGCGCTGTGTTATTGTTATCAAATGCTGTTTTATTTTTACGCCGAGCTGCCCACCTTCCAAAACCTTCAACTTTCAATTCAACTATTTCACCAAAATTCTTAGGGTGGGTATCATCAAAACGTGTCTTGGCAAATGTGACTGACATAAGCCTGCTGGCAGTGGTTTATACCTTCAAACTCTTCTATGAATGCCATTTTTGTCCAGTGTCTGTCTTATTGTTGAGTCATGAACACTGACCTTAACTGAGGCCTCTTAGCCCTACATTTCTTTGGATGTCATTCGGCGTTCTTTTGTGACCTCTTGGATGAGTCTTCCTTGGTTGGCGGACCACTCCTGCGAAGCCTCACCACTGTTGACAATGTTCCTCCATTTGTGGATGTTCGCTGGAGTCCCAAAGCCTTGGAAATGGCTTTGTAACCTTTTCCAGACTGATAGATTTCCATCACTTTCTCATTTGTTCTTGCATGTCGTGGCATGATGCATTTCTTTTTGTGATCTTGTAGCCTACTTCATTTTGTCTGATAGGTACTATTTAGGAGATTGAACAAATCTGGAGGTTGTCAGGCTTTAGTGTGGCCTCTAAAATTGAACTCAGCTTTCCAAAAACTGTGCTTCATCACAGTTAACTCATGATTTAACAAGGGGAGGGAAATTAGTTTTTCTCATAGGGCCAGCCAGATAGGTTTGGATCCCCCCAATAAATATCTTAATTTGGAAACTGCATTTACTTGGGTTGTCTTCGTAAGATATTGAAATTGGCTTGCTGATCATTTCATCAGCATGACATTTAAATGGGATTAATATGGAAAAAAAAAAATCTGATATCAGGAAATGTGCAAATTGTTTTTCAGGTCCTCTGAATGTTTTGTGAAAATTTCTTGTAGCTTTTTTTTTTTTTTTTTTTTTTTAAATAATGGGAGGCATGGTGTACAACTGGTTAGCACGTCTCCCTCACAGTTCTGAGGACCCGGGTTCAAATCCGGCCTCGCCTGTGTGGAGTTTGCATGTTCTCCGTGTGCCGTGTGTGGGTTTTCTCCCACATACGGTTTCTTTCCACATCCCAAAAACATGCACGGTAGGTTAATTGGAGACTCTAAATTGCCCGTAAGGTGTGAATGTGACTGCGATGGGTTGTCTATATTTGCTCGCCGATTGGCTGGCGACCAGTTCAGGGTGTACCCCGCCTCTCGCCCATAGTCAGCTGGGACAGGCTCCAGCACGCCCGCGACCCTAGTGAGGATAAGCGGTACGGAAAATGGATGGATGTTTTTTTTTTTTTTTCTTTTATACTTTGTTTTCAGACTCTTCTATTTTGGACAGCTGTGGTTTAGAAAAGAGACCAAACGAATAAAAACCAGCAGTTGCAAATAAACCTGTATTTTAGAACAGCAAAAGAGATTTTTATCGCTGAAAATGACCAAAATCCAGCCAATAATCTCGCAATTGGATTTACTTTAATTCCACTTTAGCTTCCTACTGTACTTACCTTGATGGAATCTAGACTGTATTGCTACAACATTGTGCACAACAAATGAAGCCAGGTCTATATTAACAATGCTCAAATGTCAACTTCGGAAACACTAGCTTTGTTACCTCTGCAGGGGAGGTGTTTAATATGGCAGATTAGATTGATTTTCCCCCCAGGATTTTAATACATTTTGTTCTAAGGAAGCCAGACAAAATTCCAGATGTGGATGAAACCTTTGCTTTTCAGGTCTTACAATAGCTGTTCAGTCAGTTTTTGCAGGTTGAAAATCAGTTGTCGATTTCAATTTTAAACAAAGTTTGAATATTTGACCCTTTGAGCTACATATCTCGTGACAGAAAGGTGACAATTTGTTTCATTGGGTTATTTACACGTTTGAACCTACCTCCATTGTTTTGAACTTGTCTTGACTTTTTGTACTTTTGTACTGTTCTTTCCCCTTGTTTCTGTCCATTTCCATTTTGTGGCTCTGTCAACTGCACATTAATAAATACTTGTTTTTTTTCTACAACAGTTGTGTGTGTGTGTGTGTGTGTGTGTATGTATAACAGACGGTGCTTTCAGTTTTAACCTCTAGATGACACCCTTGCTATTTAGTATTATGATTACTGTGACTCATGTTTTGTACTGCACAATGTAAAGCAGGCTAGGCAAACTATTTTTTATTTTTATTCATTTATTTTTTGTGTAGTTATTACTGCATTTCAAACAGTGTTGTCTATTACTCAAAGCAAAAGGTCACCTTATAAACAACAAATTTCTTCTTTAATAGAGCAAGAGACGAGCTAAAATGTTTTTAATATTTTTTTCCTCTGAGATGAAATACTCATACTGTTACAAAAGGTTTTCTGACAATAAACCAGACTTTTATAATGTATTGAATAAATGGACAAATAGATAATTATTATTTTTATATATATATAAATATATTTAATTATTATATATAATTATTATCTGGGCTAGCCCTATTTTGGGTCATCCACCAAGTGGTCTCTTTCAAGGTCGAAGAAGTTTGATCAAATTTATGAAGGGTACTTTCCAAAATTTGTTCATGGGCTCAGCCCACCCAAAGCACTCGATCTAGACTTGTCCCCGGGGGCCAATACTTTTTCACGGCACTGTATACTATTTTGAATAATTAAAACTGTTTGTGATACAATTGTAAATTTCACATTTTCATTCATTTTATTGAATGATTCGTTTTTAATTATAATTAAATTCATTATGAATTAGACGCCCCTAGTCCGTGGATACTTGTGTGGATGCTATGATGGCGTGTTTGGAAGTGTATGTGTGGCAACGCATGGGTAGGAGCGTCTGGTGTTGCTCTGTACCTCATCCGCTACTGTCTTTTAAACTGATGTAGTTATTTTGTTGTTGTTAGGTATTGTTTCCCTTGTATGTCATTCTTGTAATGTGGCTTCCCCCCCCCCCCCTGTCTGAGACGAATTTCATCCCGGGGGAGACCAGTAAAGAGAAAATGATATGAAATATGGTCATACGTTCTTACCAAACAGCGCAGAACGATACATTTCCCACGCGCAGTTTTTTGTCCCTTACGGTAAAAGCGCTCAAATGGCCCCGCCCCCTCTTTGAAGAAACCTCTCTGATGTCGCCTGGCTGGCTGGCTGGCTGCTCCAAACAAGCTTGACCCAGAGGCCAGGAAAGGAGGGGAGAAAGACGCGAGACAAAACACACACTAAACGGAATAATCCGTAAGGCGTCTGGGGACATTCTGACGATAAGGTAAGCGCATGTATAAAGGCTCCTAAATTGGTAATATAGCGGTGTTTTGTCGCGAAAATAGTGGCTGCACTGCAGCGTTGGGAAAAGGAGTGGTCACGTCCACCGGGAGACCACCGATAGGGCTTTCGAAGTGTGCCCCCCCCCTCCCCTTTCCTTTCGGACACACTTCGCACTATAAGCGAATAAAAGCCACACGCCGTCCTCGTTGAGCTTTGACTACGTGTGTAACTATAACGGCGAGCGAGCGAAACGACCGTTAAATCCGAGCGGTTGCTAGGCTAGCGTTAGCTGTCTCTCTCGCTCTCTCCGTCGTGGCTTATTGTGATGCTAACGTAGCGCGACAGCCGAACCAGGTCACACGGCCACTTCAAGCCGTGTGGGCCTGATTTGATGTCCAACGTTGTCATTTATCACCGCGCTAGTGTGTGTGTGTGTGTGTGTGTGTGTGTGTGTGTGTGTGTGTGTGTGTGTGTAACGACGCCGTGTATCTCGGGCGCTCCTTTTGTTCGAGGAGTATTTATTCATGTTTTTTTTTTGGGGGGGTGGGGGGCTTTGGTTAACTGTTAGCGGCCAAGTTTATACGCTGCTATCTTTAACATTCAACGACGCTCCTAGATGTGCAACTGCTAACGGCTGGGCAGCCAGGATTCCAGAGGCTTGTTGAAATGGGAAATCGGAGCTCACATGCCTGTTAGTTTAACAGCTGAACTAGGTTCTGTTCCTTATTATGGTCGTGTGTGTGTGTGTGTGTGTGTGTGTGTGTGTGTGTGTGTGTGTCTCTATTGACCTAGATATCGTATCTCGTGTGTTTGCTTCGTTAGCGCAACTGAGACATCTTTTTGGGTGGTGGTCTTCTTCCAGCTTAGGTCTGTTAGTTTGTCAACCCGTCCGGTGGGTCCTGCGCAAACTTGTTTTGTAAGCGATACAAGGGTGCGGGATAACTGTCAATTTCTACTTTACTGTCAACCATTTCACAAACGTTTTTGAATGTAATACATTAAAAAAATATTATTTTTTTCCAAAACATGGACATATCCTGATCTAACTTTTCTGTAGCAGAGTACGAGACTGAGTCACATGATTTTGAATATGTCGATACCGACTCCCAATCACATACCTTGGCAATGCATTAAGAAAATAGAGCGCACACCAAAACTGTCGGGTTTGTCTTACATATTTTACTTGAGTGAACAATAATAAGAATAAGAATAATAAGACCAATATGATGCCATTTTTATATGGCTATAAGTAGCTCTGCATCAAAGGATAATTTTAATAATCAATTAATCTGTTGAGTTTTTTCAATTAATCAATGAATGGGATAACAATAATTTCCATCCTTTTATTCGAAAACAAGACTGATATTGACTGCAGAATATGCACAAACACAAATTGATTATGATTCATTAACTTCTTTTGTCCATAACTTGTTAGAAAATGGGTAACAATGTTGATCGTTGTTTTCTAAAGTAAAAGCAGATGTTTGTAAATGTCTCTATTTGATTGAACACAAAGGTAAACAATTTGCTTTCAATAGTGAAGCAAAAAATAACTGCAAACAAATGCAATTTACATATCCTGTCTTAAATTAACTATCCAGCCATCCATCCATCCGTCCATCCATTTTCTTCACCGCTTATCCTCACTATGGTCGCGGGCTGCTGGAGCCTATCCGAGCTATCTTCAGGCAGGAGGCGGGGTACACCCTGAACTGGTCACCGGCCAATCGCAGGGCACATAGAAACAAACAACTATTAGCACTCACATTCACACCTATGAGCAATTTAGAGTCTTCAATCAACCTACCACGCACGTTTTTGGGGGGATTTGGGAGGAAACCGGAACTCACCCAGGCACGGGGAGAACATGCAAACGCCACACAGGCGGGGCCGGGATTTGAACCCCGGCCCTCAGAACTGTGAGGCAGATGTGCTAACCAGTCAACTCACCATGCTGTAAATTAACTATAATCTAAAAAAAAAAAGGAGTTCAGAAACTCCACTTTGTGCAATAACAAAATATAGATCTTAAATGGTCAGTGGATCATTTTCACACAGTGCAACGTTGGAGAATTAAAACTAGATGCATTCCAACACTTGTAGCAGGCAGGCAGCTACTCTTAACTACTCTTTAGGTTTAGTAGGGGTGCTCCGATCAGGGTTTTCTACTGCATATTCCGATACCAATGATCCATAAGTGTGATCTGCAGATCACTGCTGATACCGATCACATGGATTAGCTGTAATTTTTTTCCTATTTATTTTAATGGTGAGGGCAGTTGTCTATATGATCTGGGGAAAAATGAATCATAAAATCACATTAATTTAGACAAAAACATTTGATAATTTTTTTTCAAGAGAATAAATACCAATGCTCTATGCATGCATTGCACCGCATTGGCCCGAAGAGGCCAAGGCAAGCACAGCAGGAACAACAGACTGTATTATCATTGACTGTATTCTAGGACAGTCGTCCCCAACCATCAGTCCGCGGACTGGTGAGGCATTTGTTACCGGGCCGGAGAGAAAGAATGACCAATTTATATAATTTCTGTTGTATTGCAATTTGCGTGTCAATGTTTTTTATTTTGAAAATTGACTAGATCTTCTCCGCCGCACCAGCTGCGCGTCTCAGACTCGAACGCTTCTGTTTCCGGTCTGAGCGGGCTGGCTAACGGCGGGAAATCTCAAAGAACGAAATCATTTCATAAACTAATTAATTTCATTACGTTTACTGAAAAGATTTGTTTTTTTCAACAAAACGTTCGCGAACGAAACAACACTATATCAGGAGTGCTACTTAAAATACGGGTTTATCGCAATAGTTAATTCTCACGCACCAAGTCCGCTCTGATAAAGATACAATCGTAGGTTTCTGCTCGACACAGGCAGAACTACTTTTACGGAGTTAAGTCTACTCATTGAGGAGGTATGGAACTGCAGTCTAGTCTGGCTGCCTACAATAACTCCGACCCCCACTCCTGCATTGCGCCCACAGTGGACGCACCACGATAGAGTGCATGTAACAGACAGACGGAGACGCATTTACACACAGTGTTGCTCTGCTTCTGTTGGCCCAATGCAGCACACCGTGTAGAAGGAACAACGTCTTTGTCCCTAAAGCTGTGCAGGCTTTCAGACAATTAAACACGATGTCAAAACATTTTGCTTACATGCCCCTAAGGGCGAGCCGAAAGATACTTAGAAGTCTGCAAAGCCTGGTATCGAAAGCCGCCTCGCTGAACTGCATCGTCACAGTTGAGAGGACGACAGAAAGGTCAGCAATTTTGACACATTCAAACGACTTCACATCCAATAGAAGTTTAACAAGTGTGAATTATTTTGTGACAAGCCAGCTTTTTGCACACTGGTTGCACTTAAACGAGGTCATAAATCAATAGTGCTGTTTGTAGAAGAGCAGAGTTATGCACATGACGTAACCATCAACAGCATAGCTGCATGGTAAGACCAACGCTAAAATAACTGTAATTTCTCGTGTATAATGTGTATTTTCTTCCCCAAAGAATTGTCAAGAATGCACATTATACATAGGTATCCATCCATTTTCAGAGCCGCTTCTCCTCACTAGATCGTGGGCGTGCTGGAGCCTATCCTAGCTATCATCGGGGTATACCCTGAACTGGTTGCCTGCCAATTGCAGAGCACATGCAAACAAACAACCATTCGCACTCACATTCACATCTACGGGCAATTTAGAGTTGTCAATTAACCTACCATGTATGTTTTTGGGATGTGGGAGGAAACCGGAGTGCCCGGAGAAAACTCAAGCAGGCACGGGGAGTACATGCAAAATCCACACAGGCGGGCCCGGGGATTGAACCCTGCTCCTCAGAACTGTGAGGCAGACGCTCTAACCAGTCGTTCACCGTGCCATTATACATAGGTATAGGGGAAAATGAAAACAACTTTCATATTTTATAAATGTATGGCGCCATCAACAGGTTATGAAAAAGCTGTACACTTCCATTCAAAAATGCCACTGCCATCTAGAGGTTATGAAACCGGTGTAGCGTACACTTTCTTTCCAATATGATAGGGGTATGTATAACTGCATATATGTACAGTTGTGGTCCTAAGTTTACATACCCTGGCAGAATTTGTGAAATGTTTTTTTTTATTTTTTATATATAAATATAACTGATGATTAAACAATGAACATTATCTTTATGGTTATGCTTTGTTGAATGAGAATGCTTTTCTGAAATGCTTGACCGTTTAATTTGAATCCCATTAAAATAAAATGTTTTGCCTGGTCCTTCATGTTTTCTTAAAAGGATTGTACCCATTTTACAAATTCTGCATGGTTAATCCAATATATGAGCACAACGGTTTTCTCATTTACTCAATAAAAGTAGGGCTGTGAATTTCAAAATAAGAGCAAGTGAATAAAAAGGAGAGTATTACGTGTTCTAATAAAGTGCTTAACTTCGGAATAATTATTTGAAACAAACTAACAAAATTCAGATATTTTGATCATATGGGTTGAAGCAAAATCATGCATTGTAAAAATGCATTATACATAGGTGCAAGGGTTTTCCAGAATTTTGAGGTTAACTTTGGGGGTGCATTATACACGAGAAATTATGGTAAATGTATTGTTTACCATATCGCAGGGCACATGTAAACAAACAACCATTCGCACTTACATTCACACCCATGGACAATTTAGAGTCTTCAATTAACCTGCCATGCATGTTTTTGGGATGTCAGATGAAACCGGAGTACCTGGAGAAAACCCACGCAGGCACCGGGAGAACATGCAAAAAGATGAATTTATACATCACTGAGTAAAAATGTAATGAAATTGCTACCAGGAAAGTAGTAATTGGTATTTTTAGTTAATTTGATTAGCCTAAACTTCTGATGTGAACTTGTTTTGACTGTTGACGGCTGCTATTCTATGTGTGGTCTCTTAAGGTGCGCAGGTTAAGCGAAAGAGCCCTCATGTATGTGAACATGTATGTTTGTGAGGAGCTTAGTGGATTGGTGGGCTAAAGCTTCAATCCCATTACTAACCACGCTTTTCTCCAACTCGCGCCAGTGGCATCACGCTGACAAAACTCAGCAGCAAGCTAATGAGAGATACAATATTTTCGTTTTGACAGTGCATTTGCTGTGGGGTTTCATGAAGTCGACAAATGCCATATTGTTGCTTATGTGCGAATGGTCACAGATCTCTGGCAGGCCTGGGTGAGTCATGCTGACTGATGGTGCAGAATCAGGTGAAACTATGACACTCGTGATGTGATCAGCTGTTCGAGTAGTATGTGTGTATGCGCAACCTTTTTAAAGCAAACGTTTTCCTTGACATTTTCAGCACTTGTCGAAGTCGTGTTTGCTTTCATTTCTTAATTTTTAAGGTGTAGGATAAGTTTTGTTTGTTGTTTTTGTCCCCCTGAATGAAATGTAGTGTATGTCAAATTTGGTGTTTGACATCAACTTTTAAAGGGCACACAATTCTGGGATTTTGGGGTGGGTGGCCTCCCATTTGTTCATATCGCCGGATGTCACAGGCGACGTCAGCAAATCTCGTCAGACTTCAGCTCACTCGAGTGCTTTGGACTGTGGTGTTTCAGGACTACGAGCGTATGCGCAATACACTGTGATTTGACTTCTTGCGTCATTAGGACGATCTAAATCTGCACGTATACTTACCTCCATAGCTGATGAGCTGCCTTCTGCAATGAAGTATTAAATAGATTGATTTTAACAATGATATATTTTAACAAAACAAGCCAAATGTGTCTGTTATTTTCAGTCATTTTTGATGAGAAAATGTCCAAACTATGGCTTGAAGGGGCGTTCATTGTATTCCATCCATTACAATTCCAAAAGTGAACTAACTATAACTATAACTCTTCATTCAACACAAAAAAATACTTTTTAGAAGGCCAATTCCAACCTCATTTCCATAGAAAAATCTTTTTGACTGTTTCGTATGTAACATTCTAATTTCTTGG
Organism: Phycodurus eques; assembly: GCF_024500275.1. Lineage (NCBI taxonomy): Eukaryota > Metazoa > Chordata > Actinopteri > Syngnathiformes > Syngnathidae > Phycodurus > Phycodurus eques. Next base: position 5,829,081 of record NC_084533.1, on the reverse strand, counting down.
TGATGGTAAAATGTGGGTTTTTGTTAGCTGTAAGCTAAAATCATCAAAATAATAAATAACATCATAAAATAGTTTACGCTGTGTAGTGAATCTATCCGTTTTTTAATTGAGCTGCAGATGTAGGTTTTCTAATTATAATTTGAGATTGACGTGTATTTACAACTATTCCACTTTTTTTTTTTTTTTTTTGTCAAGGTCCAATTTCTGGGGGAAAAAAAAATCAAATTAATGATACTCAAGTAACTGCTTTCAGAAATTTCAGCTTACTATAATTCCCTCGTTTTGATTCTGAATGTGGAGAGATTTGATTGCTTTTAGGTGGCTCAAATCTAGGGAATACAGAAATCCTGGAAAATCCTTCAACTATTTTCTCATCACCTTTAACAGACTATTGTGACAGATTTTTTTCAAAATAACTGATATATAATTGCTTGATGCAATGGTTATAGCATTTTTAATAGAGTCAAAGAACATCAGTGTTCCTTGTATCCGTAGATTTTTCTGTATATGGCCATCGGAGGAAAAAGTTTGGACACCCCTGTTTTAAATCAAGTGACTCAAACTCAAAAAAAAAAAAAAGTGATCAGTACGTCCCTAATCTTAAACCGTTCAACCCCTCAAGGACCCGTATAGACAAAATGTCACGATTGAGTGCTGAGGTTAAACCTGGCACTCATTCATTCATTCGTTCATTTTCCGTGCCGCTTTTCCTGACAAGAGTCGCGGGTGCTGGAGCCTATCCCAGCTATCTTCGGGCGAGAGGTGGGGCACACCCTGAACTAGTCGCCAGCTAATCGCAAGGCACATATAAACAAACGTCCATTTCCACACACATTCACACCTACAGGCAGCTTGCAGTCGTTAAATAACCTACCTATGCATGTTTCTGCGATGTGGGAGGGAAACCGGATTACCTGGAGAAAACGCACGCAGACTCGGGGAGCACATGCAAACTCCACGCACACCTGGCATTAACTTTTTAAAAATGCAAAAAATAAATTGACAATTTGAGTAGAATATTAGTGAAATTAAAGTAATTTATGGTTGGGTCAACTGTGGGGGGATTTCTCACCACAGAGCACTCATTTAAAGGAAGAAGCCAATCATATCGTTCTGTGGAAACCGACCAGTTGAGGTTTTCATGCTTGACGCTTTGATGCTTAGTGCCTACATGCATGGAACGAAAGCGTGATTCTTGGCTAACCACGGTAGCTCTTGCATCTCTTGCACTTGCCTCTGATGTCGAACATAACATCCTGTTTGTCAGGAAGCGGGTTGGGGTCGCGAGGGGAGTAGCTGTGGGACAGAGGCAATTGTTTTCATTGTTCAGCGATACTTTGCACAGACCTCTAAGGCCAAAAGAAACAGCTGTGAATGGGAGAGACAAATGGAGGACAGAAGTCAGATAGGTACAAAAAAACATGGCTGTGCACTCGAGATTGAGCGTCCTTCTCGCTCTTGTCGTACTTTCTCACAAACTTTTCATTGTTCCGCCAGGCTCCTCCTCAGACGGACAGCTGCAAATTCCTTCTTCTGACACACAATAACAACCCTGAGTGCACTTGTCAAGAAATTTCACAGTTTATAATTCATCTTGTATAACTGACAGCGATGCTCATTACTGAAAGAGAGAGTGTGTAACGCGCTAATGATGATGATTATTCACTCATGTCTCGAATTGATATGGAAGGAGCCAGTGTTCGTATGAGTGAGTTTGACAGGAGTAGACATCTTTTTGTGTGTGTGTGCGTGTGTGGATGGGCTGGTAAACTAGCATTAAGTGTTGTGTGGTGAACACTGGTCACGGCAAGGTCATTTGCCTGTGGACACGTGGGTGGGCTGCTATGCAGCATTGACAGAAGAAAATTTTAGGAATGCAAGATTAGCTTTTATCTTTAATTCACTATAACCTTACTTATCTTTCCCCAGCCCCTCCTTGTTTGCTCTTGTCTTTTTCCACAGCCAATCATGCTTTTTGTTTGATTTGTTTGGGGCTCTGTCTTCTCAGGGTATAAAACAGCCCAGGCCTGGTTTTGACCATATATGGGCATGCAGTACTGGATAGTGTTTTTTTTCTTCTTATCCCTCCAACAGGTGGGAGGTAATTTGCTTCGGGGCTTTTACGTGACTATACCTTCTGCGTAAATAGCGGTTTTGGTACAGACAAATTTCCTTGTAGAGTTGTGAAATACTCTACAGCCACTCCTTGTTTTCTCATCAGGCTGTCCTATCTTCCTCACTTTCCACACACTGAGCACAGCCCCCCAAGCATGGCAGGTCTTGAGTCATTCGTTGTACAGACTTACAGGAACAGACACTCAGCTGGCTTCATCTTAAAAGATAAAAAAAATAAATAAATTTTGTAATGCTGTGTCAGTAACCGTAACTTTAATCATCACTTCTCTTCTTTCTTAATCATCAGTATGGTATTTGAACAATCCACCTGCCATGTGTATAGGCACCTGCTGCCTGAAATGTAATTATCTCAGTTTGTTACCCACACTGCTCTGAATTTACAGTACCCATCTGTCTCTGTGCATGTTGGCTACACAGACGTTTTGAAGAGTTAACAGACACCCCCTATTACTCTTGCTATCTTGAATAACCGGTCATGCAGGTGTTTGCTAAGCGGTGGTTGAGTTTATTCACCTTGGGTATTGGAGGGGGGCAGTTGACCAGACTCCTGGGGGTGGATTCACTCACTGATAAGAGGATCTGAGTCGCCACTTGTCGGGCTCGTATAACAAAGTGTCTGTTTCTGTGCGGGGTTAAAACCAAGATAACAGCAGAGCTTGGTGGCTGGGTGTTGAACACTAGGTTGGTCTGCTTGAAAGCAAACACATCCCCGCTGACACATAGTTTGGCCTTCTCACTATGTTGCTGTTTTCCAATGAGCCCATCCTTCACTAAAACACTTCTCTCTTTGTTTTCTGTCTCTGCAAGCAGTCCTGTTTCTGAGCTTGGGGGATTCACTGAGTTTCTACCAATGAACAACTAGAGCGTCACCTCTGGTCTTGGTGTGATCGCTCACCTCTTCTATCAAAAAACGCCCACAGGTGAAGGTGTGTATTTCTAGGTTTGCTGACTCTTTTAAGTTGATTGTGTTCCTCTCCTGAAAGTATAAATCACTGCAAACAGGCTTTCTACATAAGCATCACTGTAAATACTACGTAACCTATTTTCACGACCATAAGACGCACCGTATTAAAAGGCGCAGTCTCAGTTACGGGGTCTATTTCTGTATTTGACATACATAAGGCGCACCATATTATTGTGCGCAGGCATGGTAAAACATACGCTATCTTAAAACATACGGTAGCATGCATGCACGCTAAAATGCTAGCATATGTTTTTAAAAAGGCACTGGGAGCAAAACTGTGTTTGGTTGTACTTTATTGACTTTATTTTTTTGATCAATCCTCATCCACAAATCCATCAAAATCCTCATGTTCTATATCCGAAATGAACAGCTGGGCAAGTTCTCCATCAAACATGCCGAGTTTCCTCTCGTCATTGTCGGAATCAGTCTCGTTGCCGGGGGGCT